>NW_026974143.1:1500000-1799000 GCF_037042905.1 Lytechinus pictus | reverse complement strand
ATGCCCCGAAAGGTAGGGGGTGCATGGACGAAAATATAGCGCGTGTTATATAATTATGTATTATATACGTGTATTCCAACAATTCCACTTTGGTCTGGTAATACATTCGCCGCTAATCGAAATCACCATTTTATGTCTTGAAAATCAACCAAATTGATCTTTATTAATCACTTCATCGATTTAGGGGTGAACATTGGTGCACAGAAAAGGGGGACGGGGTCTACGATGCACCGAAAGGTAGGGGGTGCATGGACGAAAATATAGCGCGTGTTATATAATTATGTATTATATACGTGTATTCCAACAATTCCACTTTGGTCTGGTAATACATTCGCCGCTAATCGAAATCACCATTTTATGTCTTGAAAATCAACCAAATTGATCTTTATTAATCACTTCATCGATTTAGGGGTGAACATTGGTGCACAGAAAAGGGGGACGGGGTCTACGATGCCCCGAAAGGTAGGGGGTGCATGGACGAAAATATAGCGCGTGTTATATAATTATGTATTATATACGTGTATTCCAACAATTCCACTTTGGTCTGGTATTACATTCGCCGCTAATCGAAATCACCATTTTATGTCTTGAAAATCAACCAAATTGATCTTTATTAATCACTTCATCGATTTAGGGGTAAACATTGGTGCACAGAAAAGGGGGACGGGGTCTACGATGCCCCGAAAGGTAGGGGGTGCATGGACGAAAATATAGCGCGTGTTATATAATTATGTATTATATACGTGTATTCCAACAATTCCACTTTGGTCCGGTAATACATTCGCCGCTAATCAAAATCACCATTTTATGTCTTGAAAATCAACCAAATTGATCTTTATTAATCACTTCATCGATTTAGGGGTGAACATTGGTGCACAGAAAAGGGGTACGGGGTCTACGATGCCCCGAAAGGTAGGGGGTGCATGGACGAAAATATAGCGCGTGTTATATAATTATGTATTATATACGTGTATTCCAACAATTCCACTTTGGTCTGGTATTACATTCGCCGCTAATCGAAATCACCATTTTATGTCTTGAAAATCAACCAAATTGATCTTTATTAATCACTTCATCGATTTAGGGGTGAACATTGGTGCACATAAAAGGGGGACGGGGCCTACGATGCCCCGATAGGTAGGGGGTGAATGGACGAAAATATAGCGCGTGTTATATAATTATGTATTATATACGTGTATTCCAACAATTCCACTTTGGTCTGGTAATACATTCGCCGCTAAGCTAGGGGTGAACATTGGTGCACAGAAAAGGGGGACGGGGTCTACGATGCCCCAAAAGGTAGGGGGTGCATGGACGAAAATATAGCGCGTGTTATATAATTATGTATTATATACGTGTATTCTGGTCTGGTAATACATTCGCCGCTAATCGAAATCACCATTTTATGTCTTGAAAATCAACCAAATTGATCTTTATTAATTACTTCATCGATTTAGGGGTGAACATTGGTGCACAGAAAAGGGGGACGGGGCCTACGATGCCCCGAAAGGTAGGGGGTGAATGGACGAAAATAAAGCGCGTGTTATATAATTATGTATTATATACGTGTATTCCAACAATTCCACTTTGGTCTGGTAATACATTCGACGCTAATCGAAATCACCATTTTATGTCTTGAAAATCAACCAAATTGATCTTTATTAATCACTTCATCGATTTAGGGGTGAACATTGGTGCACAGAAAAGGGGGACGGGGTCTACGATGCCCCGAAAGGTGGGGGTGCATTGGCGAAAATACGGCGCCTGCTATTATGGCGTGCTATATTATGTACGTGTATATTCCAACAATTTCACTTTGGTCTGGTAATACATTCGCCGCTAATCGAAATCACCATTTTATGTCTTGAAAATCAACCAAATTGATCTTTATTAATCACTTCATCGATTTAGGGGTGAACATTGGTGCACATAAAAGGGGGACGGGGCCTACGATGCCCCGAAAGGTAGGGGGTGAATGGACGAAAATATAGCGCGTGTTATATAATTATGTATTATATACGTGTATTCCAACAATTCCACTTTGGTCTGGTAATACATTCGCCGCTAATCGAAATCACCATTTTATGTCTTGAAAATCAACCAAATTGATCTTTATTAATCACTTCATCGATTTAGGGGTGAACATTGGTGCACAGAAAAGGGGAACGGGGCCTACGATGCACCGAAAGGTAGGGGGTGAATGGACGAAAATATAGCGTGTTATATAATTATGTATTATATACGTGTATTCCAACAATTCCACTTTGGTCTGGTAATACATTCGCCGCTAATCGAAATCAACTTTTTTTGTCTTGAAAATCGACCAAATTGATCTTTATAAATCACTTCATCGATTTAGGGGTGAACATTGGTGCACAGAAAAGGGGGACGGGGTCTACGATGCCCCGAAAGGTAGGGGGTGCATGGACGAAAATATAGCGCGTGTTATATAATTATGTATTATATACGTGTATTCCAACAATTCCACTTTGGTCTGGTAATACATTCGCCGCTAATCTAGGGGTGAACATTGGTGCACAGAAAAGGGGGACGGGGTCTACGATGCCCCGAAAGGTAGGGGGTGCATGGACGAAAATATAGCGCGTGTTATATAATTATGTATTATATACGTGTATTCCAACAATTCCACTTTGGTCTGGTAATACATTCGCCGCTAATCGAAATCACCATTTTATGTCTTGAAAATCAACCAAATTGATCTTTATTAATCACTTCATCGATTTAGGGGTGAACATTGGTGCACAGAAAAGGGGGACGGGGTCTACGATGCACCGAAAGGTAGGGGGTGCATGGACGAAAATATAGCGCGTGTTATATAATTATGTATTATATACGTGTATTCCAACAATTCCACTTTGGTCTGGTAATACATTCGCCGCTAATCGAAATCACCATTTTATGTCTTGAAAATCAACCAAATTGATCTTTATTAATCACTTCATCGATTTAGGGGTGAACATTGGTGCACAGAAAAGGGGGACGGGGTCTACGATGCCCCGAAAGGTAGGGGGTGCATGGACGAAAATATAGCGCGTGTTATATAATTATGTATTATATACGTGTATTCCAACAATTCCACTTTGGTCTGGTATTACATTCGCCGCTAATCGAAATCACCATTTTATGTCTTGAAAATCAACCAAATTGATCTTTATTAATCACTTCATCGATTTAGGGGTAAACATTGGTGCACAGAAAAGGGGGACGGGGTCTACGATGCCCCGAAAGGTAGGGGGTGCATGGACGAAAATATAGCGCGTGTTATATAATTATGTATTATATACGTGTATTCCAACAATTCCACTTTTGTCTGGTATTACATTCGCCGCTAATCGAAATCACCATTTTATGTCTTGAAAATCAACCAAAATGATCTTTATTAATCACTTCATCGATTTAGGGGTAAACATTGGTGCACAGAAAAGGGGGACGGGGTCTACGATGCCCTGAAAGTTTGGGGGTGCATGGACGAAAATATAGCGCGTGTTATATAATTATGTATTATATACGTGTATTCCAACAATTCCACTTTGGTCTGGTAATACATTCGCCGCTAATCGAAATCACCATTTTATGTCTTGAAAATCAACCAAATTGATCTTTATTAATCACTTCATCGATTTAGGGGTGAACATTGGTGCACAGAAAAGGGGGACGGGCTCTACGATGCCCCGAAAGGTAGGGGGTGCATGGACGAAAATATAGCGCGTGTTATATAATTATGTATTATATACGTGTATTCCAACAATTCCACTTTGGTCTGGTAATACATTCGCCGCTAATCGAAATCACCTTTTTATGTCTTGAAAATCGATCAAATTGATCTTTATTAATCACTTCATCGATTTAGGGGTGAACATTGGTGCACAGAAAAGATGGACGGGGTCTACGATGCCCCGAAAGGTAGGGGGTGCATGGACGAAAATATAGCGCGTGTTATATAATTATGTATTATATACGTGTATTCCAACAATTCCACTTTGGTCTGGTAATACATTCGCCGCTAATCGAAATCACCATTTTATGTCTTGAAAATCAACCAAATTGATCTTTATTAATCAATTCATCGATTTAGGGGTGAACATTGGTGCACAGAAAAGGGGGACGGGGTCTACGATGCCCCGAAAGGTGGGGGTGCATTGGCGAAAATACGGCGCCTGCTATTATGGCGTGCTATATAATGTACGTGTATATTCTAACAATTTCACTTTGGTCTGGTAATACATTCGCCGCTAATCGAAATCACCATTTTATGTCTTGAAAATCAACCAAATTGATCTTTATTAATCACTTCATCGATTTAGGCGTGAACATTGGTGCACAGAAAAGGGGGACGGGGTCTACGATGCCCCGAAAGGTATGGGGTGCATGGACGAAAATATAGCGCGTGTTATATAATTATGTATTATATACGTGTATTCCAACAATTCCACTTTGGTCTGGTAATACATTCGCCGCTAATCGAAATCACCTTTTTATGTCTTGAAAATCGACCAAATTGATCTTTATAAATCACTTCATCGATCTAGGGGTGAACATTGGTGCACAGAAAAGGGGGACGGGGTCTACGATGCCCCGAAAGGTAGGGGGTGCATGCACGAAAATATAGCGCGTGTTATATAATTATTTATTATATACGTGTATTCCAACAATTCCACTTTGGTCTGGTAATACATTCGCCGCTAATCTAGGGGTGAACATTGGTGCACAGAAAAGGGGGACGGGGTCTACGATGCCCCGAAAGGTAGGGGGTGCATGGACGAAAATATAGCGCGTGTTATATAATTATGTATTATATACGTGTATTCCAACAATTCCACTTTGGTCTGGTAATACATTCGCCGCTAATCGAAATCACCATTTTATGTCTTGAAAATCAACCAAATTGATCTTTATTAATCACTTCATCGATTTAGGGGTGAACATTGGTGCACAGAAAAGGGGGACGGGGCCTACGAAGCCCCGAAAGGTAGGGGGTGCATGGACGAAAATATAGCGCGTGTTATATAATTATGTATTATATACGTGTATTCCAACAATTCCACTTAGGTCTGGTAATACATTCGCCGCTAATCGAAATCACCATTTTATGTCTTGAAAATCAACCAAATTGATCTTTATTAATCACTTCATCAATTTAGGGGTGAACATTGGTGCACAGAAAAGGGGGACGGGGTCTACGATGCCCCGAAAGGTGGGGGTGCATTGGCGAAAATACGGCGCCTGCTATTATGGCGTGCTATATTATGTACGTGTATATTCCAACAATTTCACTTTGGTCTGGTAATACATTCGCCGCTAATCGAAATCACCATTTTATGTCTTGAAAATCAACCAAATTGATCTTTATTAATCACTTCATCGATTTAGGGGTGAACATTGGTGCACACAAAAGGGGGACGGGGTCTACGATGCCCCGAAAGGTAGGGGGTGCATGGACGAAAATATAGCGCGTGTTATATAATTATGTATTATATACGTGTATTCCAACAATTCCACTTTGGTCTGGTAATACATTCGCCGCTAATCTAGGGGTGAACATTGGTGCACAGAAAAGGGGGACGGGGTCTACGATGCCCCGAAAGGTAGGGGGTGCATGGACGAAAATATAGCGCGTGTTATATAATTATGTATTACATACGTGTATTCCAACAATTCCACTTTGGTCTCGTAATACATTCGCCCCTAATCGAAATCACCTTTTTATGTCTTGAAAATCAACCAAATTGATCTTTATTAATCACTTCATCGATTTAGGGGTGAACATTGGTGCACAGAAAAGGGGGACGGGGTCTACGATGCCCCGAAAGGTAGGAGGTGCATGGACGAAAATATAGCGCGTGTTATATAATTATGTATTATATACGTGTATTCCAACAATTCCACTTTTGGTCTGGTAATACATTCGCCGCTAATCGAAATCACCTTTTTATGTCTTGAAAATCGACCAAATTGATCTTTATAAATCACTTCATCGATCTAGGGGTGAACATTGGTGCACAGAAAAGGGGGACGGGGTCTACGATGCCCCGAAAGGTAGGGGGTGCATGGACGAAAATATAGCGCGTGTTATATAATTATGTATTATATACGTGTTTTCCAACAATTCCACTTTGGTCTGGTAATACATTCGCCGCTAATCGAAATCACCTTTTTATGTCTTGAAAATCAACCAAATTGATCTTTATTAATCACTTCATCGATTTAGGGGTGAACATTGGTGCACAGAAAAGGGGGACGGGGTCTACGATGCCCCGAAAGGTAGGGGGTGCATGGACGAAAATATAGCGCGTGTTATATAATTATGTATTATATACGTGTATTCCAACAATTCCACTTTGGTCTGGTAATACATTCGCCGCTAATCGAAATCACCTTTTTATGTCTTGAAAATCGATCGAATTGATCTTTATTAATCACTTCATCGATTTAGGGGTGAACATTGGTGCACAGAAAAGATGGACGGGGTCTACGATGCCCCGAAAGGTAGGGGGTGCATGGACGAAAATATAGCGCGTGTTATATAATTATGTATTATATACGTGTATTCCAACAATTCCACTTTGGTCCGGTAATACATTCGCCGCTAATCGAAATCACCATTTTATGTCTTGAAAATCAACCAAATTGATCTTTATTAATCACTTCATCGATTTAGGGGTGAACATTGGTGCACAGAAAAGGGGTACGGGGTCTACGATGCCCCGAAAGGTAGGGGGTGCATGGACGAAAATATAGCGCGTGTTATATAATTATGTATTATATACGTGTATTCCAACAATTCCACTTTGGTCTGGTATTACATTCGCCGCTAATCGAAATCACCATTTTATGTCTTGAAAATCAACCAAATTGATCTTTATTAATCACTTCATCGATTTAGGGGTAAACATTGGTGCACAGAAAAGGGGGACGGGGTCTACGATGCCCTGAAAGTTTGGGGGTGCATGGACGAAAATATAGCGCGTGTTATATAATTATGTATTATATACGTGTATTCCAACAATTCCACTTTGGTCTGGTAATACATTCGCCGCTAATCGAAATCACCATTTTATGTCTTGAAAATCAACCAAATTGATCTTTATTAATCACTTCATCGATTTAGGTGTGAACATTGGTGCACAGAAAAGGGGGACGGGCTCTACGATGCCCCGAAAGGTAGGGGGTGCATGGACGAAAATATAGCGCGTGTTATATAATTATGTATTATATACGTGTATTCCAACAATTCCACTTTGGTCTGGTAATACATTCGCCGCTAATCGAAATCACCTTTTTATGTCTTGAAATTCGATCAAATTGATCTTTATTAATCACTTCATCGATTTAGGGGTGAACATTGGTGCACAGAAAAGATGGACGGGGTCTACGATGCCCCGAAAGGTAGGGGGTGCATGGACGAAAATATAGCGCGTGTTATATAATTATGTATTATATACGTGTATTCCAACAATTCCACTTTGTTCTGGTAATACATTCGCCGCTAATCGAAATCACCATTTTATGTCTTGAAAATCAACCAAATTGATATTTATTAATCAATTCATCGATTTAGGGGTGAACATTGGTGCACAGAAAAGGGGGACGGGGTCTACGATGCCCCGAAAGGTGGGGGTGCATTGGCGAAAATACGGCGCCTGCTATTATGGCGTGCTATATTATGTACGTGTATATTCCAACAATTTCACTTTGGTCTGGTAATACATTCGCCGCTAATCGAAATCACCATTTTATGTCTTGAAAATCAACCAAATTGATCTTTATTAATCACTTCATCGATTTAGGCGTGAACATTGGTGCACAGAAAAGGGGGACGGGGTCTACGATGCCCCGAGAGGTATGGGGTGCATGGACGAAAATATAGCGCGTGTTATATAATTATGTATTATATACGTGTATTCCAACAATTCCACTTTGGTCTGGTAATACATTCGCCGCTAATCGAAATCACCTTTTTATGTCTTGAAAATCGACCAAATTGATCTTTATAAATCACTTCATCGATCTAGGGGTGAACATTGGTGCACAGAAAAGGGGGACGGGGTCTACGATACCCCGAAAGGTAGGGGGTGCATGCACGAAAATATAGCGCGTGTTATATAATTATTTATTATATACGTGTATTCCAACAATTCCACTTTGGTCTGGTAATACATTCGCCGCTAATCTAGGGGTGAACATTGGTGCACAGAAAAGGGGGACGGGGTCTACGATGCCCCGAAAGGTAGGGGGTGCATGGACGAAAATATAGCGCGTGTTATATAATTATGTATTATATACGTGTATTCCAACAATTCCACTTTGGTCTGGTAATACATTCGCCGCTAATCGAAATCACCATTTTATGTCTTGAAAATCAACCAAATTGATCTTTATTAATCACTTCATCGATTTAGGGGTGAACATTGGTGCACAGAAAAGGGGGACGGGGCCTACGATGCCCCGAAAGGTAGGGGGTGCATGGACGAAAATATAGCGCGTGTTATATAATTATGTATTATATACGTGTATTCCAACAATTCCACTTTGGTCTGGTAATACATTCGCCGCTAATCGAAATCACCTTTTTATGTCTTGAAAATCAACCAAATTGATCTTTATTAATTACTTCATCGATTTAGGGGTGAACATTGGTGCACAGAAAAGGGGGACGGGGTCTACGATGCCCCGAAAGGTAGGGGGTGCATGGACGAAAATATAGCGCGTGTTATATAATTATGTATTATATACGTGTATTCCAACAATTCCACTTTGGTCTGGTAATACATTCGCCGCTAATCGAAATCACCTTTTTATGTCTTGAAAATCGATCGAATTGATCTTTATTAATCACTTCATCGATTTAGGGGTGAACATTGGTGCACAGAAAAGATGGACGGGGTCTACGATGCCCCGAAAGGTAGGGGGTGCATGGACGAAAATATAGCGCGTGTTATATAATTATGTATTATATACGTGTATTCCAACAATTCCACTTTGGTCCGGTAATACATTCGCCGCTAATCGAAATCACCATTTTATGTCTTGAAAATCAACCAAATTGATCTTTATTAATCACTTCATCGATTTAGGGGTGAACATTGGTGCACAGAAAAGGGGTACGGGGTCTACGATGCCCCGAAAGGTAGGGGGTGCATGGACGAAAATATAGCGCGTGTTATATAATTATGTATTATATACGTGTATTCCAACAATTCCACTTTGGTCTGGTATTACATTCGCCGCTAATCGAAATCACCATTTTATGTCTTGAAAATCAACCAAATTGATCTTTATTAATCACTTCATCGATTTAGGGGTAAACATTGGTGCACAGAAAAGGGGGACGGGGTCTACGATGCCCTGAAAGTTTGGGGGTGCATGGACGAAAATATAGCGCGTGTTATATAATTATGTATTATATACGTGTATTCCAACAATTCCACTTTGGTCTGGTAATACATTCGCCGCTAATCGAAATCACCATTTTATGTCTTGAAAATCAACCAAATTGATTTTTATTAATCACTTCATCGATTTAGGTGTGAACATTGGTGCACAGAAAAGGGGGACGGGCTCTACGATGCCCCGAAAGGTAGGGGGTGCATGGACGAAAATATAGCGCGTGTTATATAATTATGTATTATATACGTGTATTCCAACAATTCCACTTTGGTCTGGTAATACATTCGCCGCTAATCGAAATCACCTTTTTATGTCTTGAAATTCGATCAAATTGATCTTTATTAATCACTTCATCGATTTAGGGGTGAACATTGGTGCACAGAAAAGATGGACGGGGTCTACGATGCCCCGAAAGGTAGGGGGTGCATGGACGAAAATATAGCGCGTGTTATATAATTATGTATTATATACGTGTATTCCAACAATTCCACTTTGTTCTGGTAATACATTCGCCGCTAATCGAAATCACCATTTTATGTCTTGAAAATCAACCAAATTGATATTTATTAATCAATTCATCGATTTAGGGGTGAACATTGGTGCACAGAAAAGGGGGACGGGGTCTACGATGCCCCGAAAGGTGGGGGTGCATTGGCGAAAATACGGCGCCTGCTATTATGGCGTGCTATATTATGTACGTGTATATTCCAACAATTTCACTTTGGTCTGGTAATACATTCGCCGCTAATCGAAATCACCATTTTATGTCTTGAAAATCAACCAAATTGATCTTTATTAATCACTTCATCGATTTAGGCGTGAACATTGGTGCACAGAAAAGGGGGACGGGGTCTACGATGCCCCGAGAGGTATGGGGTGCATGGACGAAAATATAGCGCGTGTTATATAATTATGTATTATATACGTGTATTCCAACAATTCCACTTTGGTCTGGTAATACATTCGCCGCTAATCGAAATCACCTTTTTATGTCTTGAAAATCGACCAAATTGATCTTTATAAATCACTACATCGATCTAGGGGTGAACATTGGTGCACAGAAAAGGGGGACGGGGTCTACGATACCCCGAAAGGTAGGGGGTGCATGCACGAAAATATAGCGCGTGTTATATAATTATTTATTATATACGTGTATTCCAACAATTCCACTTTGGTCTGGTAATACATTCGCCGCTAATCTAGGGGTGAACATTGGTGCACAGAAAAGGGGGACGGGGTCTACGATGCCCCGAAAGGTAGGGGGTGCATGGACGAAAATATAGCGCGTGTTATATAATTATGTATTATATACGTGTATTCCAACAATTCCACTTTGGTCTGGTAATACATTCGCCGCTAATCGAAATCACCATTTTATGTCTTGAAAATCAACCAAATTGATCTTTATTAATCACTTCATCGATTTAGGGGTGAACATTGGTGCACAGAAAAGGGGGACGGGGCCTACGATGCCCCGAAAGGTAGGGGGTGCATGGACGAAAATATAGCGCGTGTTATATAATTATGTATTATATACGTGTATTCCAACAATTCCACTTTGGTCTGGTAATACATTCGCCGCTAATCGAAATCACCTTTTTATGTCTTGAAAATCAACCAAATTGATCTTTATTAATTACTTCATCGATTTAGGGGTGAACATTGGTGCACAGAAAAGGGGGACGGGGTCTACGATGCCCCGAAAGGTAGGGGGTGCATGGACGAAAATATAGCGCGTGTTATATAATTATGTATTATATACGTGTATTCCAACAATTCCACTTAGGTCTTGTAATACATTCGCCGCTAATCGAAATCACCATTTTATGTCTTGAAAATCAACCAAATTGATCTTTATTAATCACTTCATCGATTTAGGGGTGAACATTGGTGCACAGAAAAGGGGGACGGGGTCTACGATGCCCCGAAACGTGGGGGTGCATTGGCGAAAATACGGCGCCTGCTATTATGGCGTGCTATATTATGTACGTGTATATTCCAACAATTTCACTTTGGTCTGGTAATACATTCGCCGCTAATCGAAATCACCATTTTATGTCTTGAAAATCAACCAAATTGATCTTTATTAATCACTTCATCGATTTAGGGGTGAACATTGGTGCACAGAAAAGGGGGACGGGGTCTACGATGCCCCGAAAGGTAGGGGGTGCATGGACGAAAATATAGCGCGTGTTATATAATTATGTATTATATACGTGTATTCCAACAATTCCACTTTGGTCTGGTAATACATTCGCCGCTAATCTAGGGGTGAACATTGGTGCACAGAAAAGGGGGACGGGGTCTACGATGCCCCGAAAGGTAGGGGGTGCATGGACGAAAATATAGCGCGTGTTATATAATTATGTATTACATACGTGTATTCCAACAATTCCACTTTGGTCTCGTAATACATTCGCCCCTAATCGAAATCACCTTTTTATGTCTTGAAAATCAACCAAATTGATCTTTATTAATCACTTCATCGATTTAGGGGTGAACATTGGTGCACAGAAAAGGGGGACGGGGTCTGCGATGCCCCGAAAGGTAGGGGGTGCATGGACGAAAATATAGCGCGTGTTATATAATTATGTATTATATACGTGTATTCCAACAATTCCACTTTGGTCTGGTAATACATTCGCCGCTAATCGAAATCACCTTTTTATGTCTTGAAAATCGATCAAATTGATCTTTATTAATCACTTCATCGATTTAGGGGTGAACATTGGTGCACATAAAAGATGGACGGGGTCTACGATGCCCCGAAAGGTAGGGGGTGCATGGACGAAAATATAGCGCGTGTTATATAATTATGTATTATATACGTGTATTCCAACAATTCCACTTTGGTCTGGTAATACATTCGCCGCTAATCGAAATCACCTTTTTATGTCTTGAAAATCGATCAAATTGATCTTTATTAATCACTTCATCGATTTAGGGGTGAACATTGGTGCACAGAAAAGATGGACGGGGTCTACGATGCCCCGAAAGGTAGGGGGTGCATGGACGAAAATATAGCGCGTGTTATATAATTATGTATTATATACGTGTATTCCAACAATTCCACTTTGGTCTGGTAATACATTCGCCGCTAATCGAAATCACCATTTTATGTCTTGAAAATCAACCAAATTGATCTTTATTAATCAATTCATCGATTTAGGGGTGAACATTGGTGCACAGAAAAGGGGGACGGGGTCTACGATGCCCCGAAAGGTGGGGGTGCATTGGCGAAAATACGGCGCCTGCTATTATGGCGTGCTATATAATGTACGTGTATATTCTAACAATTTCACTTTGGTCTGGTAATACATTCGCCGCTAATCGAAATCACCATTTTATGTCTTGAAAATCAACCAAATTGATCTTTATTAATCACTTCATCGATTTAGGCGTGAACATTGGTGCACAGAAAAGGGGGACGGGGTCTACGATGCCCCGAAAGGTATGGGGTGCATGGACGAAAATATAGCGCGTGTTATATAATTATGTATTATATACGTGTATTCCAACAATTCCACTTTGGTCTGGTAATACATTCGCCGCTAATCGAAATCACCTTTTTATGTCTTGAAAATCGACCAAATTGATCTTTATAAATCACTTCATCGATCTAGGGGTGAACATTGGTGCACAGAAAAGGGGGACGGGGTCTACGATGCCCCGAAAGGTAGGGGGTGCATGCACGAAAATATAGCGCGTGTTATATAATTATTTATTATATACGTGTATTCCAACAATTCCACTTTGGTCTGGTAATACATTCGCCGCTAATCTAGGGGTGAACATTGGTGCACAGAAAAGGGGGACGGGGTCTACGATGCCCCGAAAGGTAGGGGGTGCATGGACGAAAATATAGCGCGTGTTATATAATTATGTATTATATACGTGTATTCCAACAATTCCACTTTGGTCTGGTAATACATTCGCCGCTAATCGAAATCACCATTTTATGTCTTGAAAATCAACCAAATTGATCTTTATTAATCACTTCATCGATTTAGGGGTGAACATTGGTGCACAGAAAAGGGGGACGGGGCCTACGATGCCCCGAAAGGTAGGGGGTGCATGGACGAAAATATAGCGCGTGTTATATAATTATGTATTATATACGTGTATTCCAACAATTCCACTTAGGTCTGGTAATACATTCGCCGCTAATCGAAATCACCATTTTATGTCTTGAAAATCAACCAAATTGATCTTTATTAATCACTTCATCGATTTAGGGGTGAACATTGGTGCACAGAAAAGGGGGACGGGGTCTACGATGCCCCGAAAGGTGGGGGTGCATTGGCGAAAATACGGCGCCTGCTATTATGGCGTGCTATATTATGTACGTGTATATTCCAACAATTTCACTTTGGTCTGGTAATACATTCGCCGCTAATCGAAATCACCATTTTATGTCTTGAAAATCAACCAAATTGATCTTTATTAATCACTTCATCGATTTAGGGGTGAACATTGGTGCACACAAAAGGGGGACGGGGTCTACGATGCCCCGAAATGTAGGGGGTGCATGGACGAAAATATAGCGCGTGTTATATAATTATGTATTATATACGTGTATTCCAACAATTCCACTTTGGTCTGGTAATACATTCGCCGCTAATCTAGGGGTGAACATTGGTGCACAGAAAAGGGGGACGGGGTCTACGATGCCCCGAAAGGTAGGGGGTGCATGGACGAAAATATAGCGTGTGTTATATAATTATGTATTACATACGTGTATTCCAACAATTCCACTTTGGTCTCGTAATACATTCGCCCCTAATCGAAATCACCTTTTTATGTCTTGAAAATCAACCAAATTGATCTTTATTAATCACTTCATCGATTTAGGGGTGAACATTGGTGCACAGAAAAGGGGGACGGGGTCTACGATGCCCCGAAAGGTAGGAGGTGCATGGACGAAAATATAGCGCGTGTTATATAATTATGTATTATATACGTGTATTCCAACAATTCCACTTTTGGTCTGGTAATACATTCGCCGCTAATCGAAATCACCTTTTTATGTCTTGAAAATCGACCAAATTGATCTTTATAAATCACTTCATCGATCTAGGGGTGAACATTGGTGCACAGAAAAGGGGGACGGGGTCTACGATGCCCCGAAAGGTAGGGGGTGCATGGACGAAAATATAGCGCGTGTTATATAATTATGTATTATATACGTGTATTCCAACAATTCCACTTAGGTCTGGTAATACATTCGCCGCTAATCGAAATCACCATTTTATGTCTTGAAAATCAACCAAATTGATCTTTATTAATCACTTCATCGATTTAGGGGTGAACATTGGTGCACAGAAAAGGGGGACGGGGTCTACGATGCCCCGAAAGGTGGGGGTGCATTGGCGAAAATACGGCGCCTGCTATTATGGCGTGCTATATTATGTACGTGTATATTCCAACAATTTCACTTTGGTCTGGTAATACATTCGCCGCTAATCGAAATCACCATTTTATGTCTTGAAAATCAACCAAATTGATCTTTATTAATCACTTCATCGATTTAGGGGTGAACATTGGTGCACACAAAAGGGGGACGGGGTCTACGATGCCCCGAAAGGTAGGGGGTGCATGGACGAAAATATAGCGCGTGTTATATAATTATGTATTATATACGTGTATTCCAACAATTCCACTTTGGTCTGGTAATACATTCGCCGCTAATCTAGGGGTGAACATTGGTGCACAGAAAAGGGGGACGGGGTCTACGATGCCCCGAAAGGTAGGGGGTGCATGGACGAAAATATAGCGCGTGTTATATAATTATGTATTACATACGTGTATTCCAACAATTCCACTTAGGTCTGGTAATACATTCGCCGCTAATCGAAATCACCATTTTATGTCTTGAAAATCAACCAAATTGATCTTTATTAATCACTTCATCGATTTAGGGGTGAACATTGGTGCACAGAAAAGGGGGACGGGGTCTACGATGCCCCGAAAGGTGGGGGTGCATTGGCGAAAATACGGCGCCTGCTATTATGGCGTGCTATATTATGTACGTGTATATTCCAACAATTTCACTTTGGTCTGGTAATACATTCGCCGCTAATCGAAATCACCATTTTATGTCTTGAAAATCAACCAAATTGATCTTTATTAATCACTTCATCGATTTAGGGGTGAACATTGGTGCACACAAAAGGGGGACGGGGTCTACGATGCCCCGAAAGGTAGGGGGTGCATGGACGAAAATATAGCGCGTGTTATATAATTATGTATTATATACGTGTATTCCAACAATTCCACTTTGGTCTGGTAATACATTCGCCGCTAATCTAGGGGTGAACATTGGTGCACAGAAAAGGGGGACGGGGTCTACGATGCCCCGAAAGGTAGGGGGTGCATGGACGAAAATATAGCGCGTGTTATATAATTATGTATTACATACGTGTATTCCAACAATTCCACTTTGGTCTCGTAATACATTCGCCCCTAATCGAAATCACCTTTTTATGTCTTGAAAATCAACCAAATTGATCTTTATTAATCACTTCATCGATTTAGGGGTGAACATTGGTGCACAGAAAAGGGGGACGGGGTCTACGATGCCCCGAAAGGTAGGAGGTGCATGGACGAAAATATAGCGCGTGTTATATAATTATGTATTATATACGTGTATTCCAACAATTCCACTTTTGGTCTGGTAATACATTCGCCGCTAATCGAAATCACCTTTTTATGTCTTGAAAATCAACCAAATTGATCTTTATTAATCACTTCATCGATTTAGGGGTGAACATTGGTGCACAGAAAAGGGGGACGGGGTCTACGATGCCCCGAAAGGTAGGGGGTGCATGGACGAAAATATAGCGCGTGTTATATAATTATGTATTATATACGTGTATTCCAACAATTCCACTTTGGTCTGGTAATACATTCGCCGCTAATCGAAATCACCTTTTTATGTCTTGAAAATCGATCGAATTGATCTTTATTAATCACTTCATCGATTTAGGGGTGAACATTGGTGCACAGAAAAGATGGACGGGGTCTACGATGCCCCGAAAGGTAGGGGGTGCATGGACGAAAATATAGCGCGTGTTATATAATTATGTATTATATACGTGTATTCCAACAATTCCACTTTGGTCCGGTAATACATTCGCCGCTAATCGAAATCACCATTTTATGTCTTGAAAATCAACCAAATTGATCTTTATTAATCACTTCATCGATTTAAGGGTGAACATTGGTGCACAGAAAAGGGGTACGGGGTCTACGATGCCCCGAAAGGTAGGGGGTGCATGGACGAAAATATAGCGCGTGTTATATAATTATGTATTATATACGTGTATTCCAACAATTCCACTTTGGTCTGGTATTACATTCGCCGCTAATCGAAATCACCATTTTATGTCTTGAAAATCAACCAAATTGATCTTTATTAATCACTTCATCGATTTAGGGGTAAACATTGGTGCACAGAAAAGGGGGACGGGGTCTACGATGCCCTGAAAGTTTGGGGGTGCATGGACGAAAATATAGCGCGTGTTATATAATTATGTATTATATACGTGTATTCCAACAATTCCACTTTGGTCTGGTAATACATTCGCCGCTAATCGAAATCACCATTTTATGTCTTGAAAATCAACCAAATTGATCTTTATTAATCACTTCATCGATTTAGGGGTGAACATTGGTGCACAGAAAAGGGGGACGGGCTCTACGATGCCCCGAAAGGTAGGGGGTGCATGGACGAAAATATAGCGCGTGTTATATAATTATGTATTATATACGTGTATTCCAACAATTCCACTTTGGTCTGGTAATACATTCGCCGCTAATCGAAATCACGTTTTTATGTCTTGAAAATCGATCAAATTGATCTTTATTAATCACTTCATCGATTTAGGGGTGAACATTGGTGCACAGAAAAGATGGACGGGGTCTACGATGCCCCGAAAGGTAGGGGGTGCATGGACGAAAATATAGCGCGTGTTATATAATTATGTATTATATACGTGTATTCCAACAATTCCACTTTGTTCTGGTAATACATTCGCCGCTAATCGAAATCACCATTTTATGTCTTGAAAATCAACCAAATTGATCTTTATTAATCAATTCATCGATTTAGGGGTGAACATTGGTGCACAGAAAAGGGGGACGGGGTCTACGATGCCCCGAAAGGTGGGGGTGCATTGGCGAAAATACGGCGCCTGCTATTATGGCGTGCTATATTATGTACGTGTATATTCCAACAATTTCACTTTGGTCTGGTAATACATTCGCCGCTAATCGAAATCACCATTTTATGTCTTGAAAATCAACCAAATTGATCTTTATTAATCACTTCATCGATTTAGGCGTGAACATTGGTGCACAGAAAAGGGGGACGGGGTCTACGATGCCCCGAGAGGTATGGGGTGCATGGACGAAAATATAGCGCGTGTTATATAATTATGTATTATATACGTGTATTCCAACAATTCCACTTTGGTCTAGTAATACATTCGCCGCTAATCGAAATCACCTTTTTATGTCTTGAAAATCGACCAAATTGATCTTTATAAATCACTTCATCGATCTAGGGGTGAACATTGGTGCACAGAAAAGGGGGACGGGGTCTACGATGCCCCGAAAGGTAGGGGGTGCATGGACGAAAATATAGCGCGTGTTATATAATTATGTATTATATACGTGTATTCCAACAATTCCACTTTGGTCTGGTAATACATTCGCCGCTAATCGAAATCACCATTTTATGTCTTGAAAATCAACCAAATTGATCTTTATTAATCAATTCATCGATTTAGGGGTGAACATTGGTGCACAGAAAAGGGGGACGGGGTCTACGATGCCCCGAAAGGTGGGGGTGCATTGGCGAAAATACGGCGCCTGCTATTATGGCGTGCTATATTATGTACGTGTATATTCCAACAATTTCACTTTGGTCTGGTAATACATTCGCCGCTAATCGAAATCACCATTTTATGTCTTGAAAATCGACCAAATTGATCTTTATAAATCACTTCATCGATCTAGGGGTGAACATTGGTGCACAGAAAAGGGGGACGGGGTCTACGATACCCCGAAAGGTAGGGGGTGCATGCACGAAAATATAGCGCGTGTTATATAATTATTTATTATATACGTGTATTCCAACAATTCCACTTTGGTCTGGTAATACATTCGCCGCTAATCTAGGGGTGAACATTGGTGCACAGAAAAGGGGGACGGGGTCTACGATGCCCCGAAAGGTAGGGGGTGCATGGACGAAAATATAGCGCGTGTTATATAATTATGTATTATATACGTGTATTCCAACAATTCCACTTTGGTCTGGTAATACATTCGCCGCTAATCGAAATCACCATTTTATGTCTTGAAAATCAACCAAATTGATCTTTATTAATCACTTCATCGATTTAGGGGTGAACATTGGTGCACAGAAAAGGGGGACGGGGCCTACGATGCCCCGAAAGGTAGGGGGTGCATGGACGAAAATATAGCGCGTGTTATATAATTATGTATTATATACGTGTATTCCAACAATTCCACTTAGGTCTGGTAATACATTCGCCGCTAATCGAAATCACCATTTTATGTCTTGAAAATCAACCAAATTGATCTTTATTAATCACTTCATCGATTTAGGGGTGAACATTGGTGCACAGAAAAGGGGGACGGGGTCTACGATGCCCCGAAAGGTGGGGGTGCATTGGCGAAAATACGGCGCCTGCTATTATGGCGTGCTATATTATGTACGTGTATATTCCAACAATTTCACTTTGGTCTGGTAATACATTCGCCGCTAATCGAAATCACCATTTTATGTCTTGAAAATCAACCAAATTGATCTTTATTAATCACTTCATCGATTTAGGGGTGAACATTGGTGCACAGAAAAGGGGGACGGGGTCTACGATGCCCCGAAAGGTAGGGGGTGCATGGACGAAAATATAGCGCGTGTTATATAATTATGTATTATATACGTGTATTCCAACAATTCCACTTTGGTCTGGTAATACATTCGCCGCTAATCTAGGGGTGAACATTGGTGCACAGAAAAGGGGGACGGGGTCTGCGATGCCCCGAAAGGTAGGAGGTGCATGGACGAAAATATAGCGCGTGTTATATAATTATGTATTATATACGTGTATTCCAACAATTCCACTTTTGGTCTGGTAATACATTCGCCGCTAATCGAAATCACCTTTTTATGTCTTGAAAATCGACCAAATTGATCTTTATAAATCACTTCATCGATCTAGGGGTGAACATTGGTGCACAGAAAAGGGGGACGGGGTCTACGATGCCCCGAAAGGTAGGGGGTGCATGGACGAAAATATAGCGCGTGTTATATAATTATGTATTATATACGTGTATTCCAACAATTCCACTTTGGTCTGGTATTACATTCGCCGCTAATCGAAATCACCATTTTATGTCTTGAAAATCAACCAAATTGATCTTTATTAATCACTTCATCGATTTAGGGGTAAACATTGGTGCACAGAAAAGGGGGACGGGGTCTACGATGCCCTGAAAGTTTGGGGGTGCATGGACGAAAATATAGCGCGTGTTATATAATTATGTATTATATACGTGTATTCCAACAATTCCACTTTGGTCTGGTAATACATTCGCCGCTAATCGAAATCACCATTTTATGTCTTGAAAATCAACCAAATTGATCTTTATTAATCACTTCATCGATTTAGGGGTGAACATTGGTGCACAGAAAAGGGGGACGGGCTCTACGATGCCCCGAAAGGTAGGGGGTGCATGGACGAAAATATAGCGCGTGTTATATAATTATGTATTATATACGTGTATTCCAACAATTCCACTTTGGTCTGGTAATACATTCGCCGCTAATCGAAATCACGTTTTTATGTCTTGAAAATCGATCAAATTGATCTTTATTAATCACTTCATCGATTTAGGGGTGAACATTGGTGCACAGAAAAGATGGACGGGGTCTACGATGCCCCGAAAGGTAGGGGGTGCATGGACGAAAATATAGCGCGTGTTATATAATTATGTATTATATACGTGTATTCCAACAATTCCACTTTGTTCTGGTAATACATTCGCCGCTAATCGAAATCACCATTTTATGTCTTGAAAATCAACCAAATTGATCTTTATTAATCAATTCATCGATTTAGGGGTGAACATTGGTGCACAGAAAAGGGGGACGGGGTCTACGATGCCCCGAAAGGTGGGGGTGCATTGGCGAAAATACGGCGCCTGCTATTATGGCGTGCTATATTATGTACGTGTATATTCCAACAATTTCACTTTGGTCTGGTAATACATTCGCCGCTAATCGAAATCACCATTTTATGTCTTGAAAATCAACCAAATTGATCTTTATTAATCACTTCATCGATTTAGGCGTGAACATTGGTGCACAGAAAAGGGGGACGGGGTCTACGATGCCCCGAGAGGTATGGGGTGCATGGACGAAAATATAGCGCGTGTTATATAATTATGTATTATATACGTGTATTCCAACAATTCCACTTTGGTCTAGTAATACATTCGCCGCTAATCGAAATCACCTTTTTATGTCTTGAAAATCGACCAAATTGATCTTTATAAATCACTTCATCGATCTAGGGGTGAACATTGGTGCACAGAAAAGGGGGACGGGGTCTACGATGCCCCGAAAGGTAGGGGGTGCATGGACGAAAATATAGCGCGTGTTATATAATTATGTATTATATACGTGTATTCCAACAATTCCACTTTGGTCTGGTAATACATTCGCCGCTAATCGAAATCACCATTTTATGTCTTGAAAATCAACCAAATTGATCTTTATTAATCAATTCATCGATTTAGGGGTGAACATTGGTGCACAGAAAAGGGGGACGGGGTCTACGATGCCCCGAAAGGTGGGGGTGCATTGGCGAAAATACGGCGCCTGCTATTATGGCGTGCTATATTATGTACGTGTATATTCCAACAATTTCACTTTGGTCTGGTAATACATTCGCCGCTAATCGAAATCACCATTTTATGTCTTGAAAATCGACCAAATTGATCTTTATAAATCACTTCATCGATCTAGGGGTGAACATTGGTGCACAGAAAAGGGGGACGGGGTCTACGATACCCCGAAAGGTAGGGGGTGCATGCACGAAAATATAGCGCGTGTTATATAATTATTTATTATATACGTGTATTCCAACAATTCCACTTTGGTCTGGTAATACATTCGCCGCTAATCTAGGGGTGAACATTGGTGCACAGAAAAGGGGGACGGGGTCTACGATGCCCCGAAAGGTAGGGGGTGCATGGACGAAAATATAGCGCGTGTTATATAATTATGTATTATATACGTGTATTCCAACAATTCCACTTTGGTCTGGTAATACATTCGCCGCTAATCGAAATCACCATTTTATGTCTTGAAAATCAACCAAATTGATCTTTATTAATCACTTCATCGATTTAGGGGTGAACATTGGTGCACAGAAAAGGGGGACGGGGCCTACGATGCCCCGAAAGGTAGGGGGTGCATGGACGAAAATATAGCGCGTGTTATATAATTATGTATTATATACGTGTATTCCAACAATTCCACTTAGGTCTGGTAATACATTCGCCGCTAATCGAAATCACCATTTTATGTCTTGAAAATCAACCAAATTGATCTTTATTAATCACTTCATCGATTTAGGGGTGAACATTGGTGCACAGAAAAGGGGGACGGGGTCTACGATGCCCCGAAAGGTGGGGGTGCATTGGCGAAAATACGGCGCCTGCTATTATGGCGTGCTATATTATGTACGTGTATATTCCAACAATTTCACTTTGGTCTGGTAATACATTCGCCGCTAATCGAAATCACCATTTTATGTCTTGAAAATCAACCAAATTGATCTTTATTAATCACTTCATCGATTTAGGGGTGAACATTGGTGCACAGAAAAGGGGGACGGGGTCTACGATGCCCCGAAAGGTAGGGGGTGCATGGACGAAAATATAGCGCGTGTTATATAATTATGTATTATATACGTGTATTCCAACAATTCCACTTTGGTCTGGTAATACATTCGCCGCTAATCTAGGGGTGAACATTGGTGCACAGAAAAGGGGGACGGGGTCTGCGATGCCCCGAAAGGTAGGAGGTGCATGGACGAAAATATAGCGCGTGTTATATAATTATGTATTATATACGTGTATTCCAACAATTCCACTTTTGGTCTGGTAATACATTCGCCGCTAATCGAAATCACCTTTTTATGTCTTGAAAATCGACCAAATTGATCTTTATAAATCACTTCATCGATCTAGGGGTGAACATTGGTGCACAGAAAAGGGGGACGGGGTCTACGATGCCCCGAAAGGTAGGGGGTGCATGGACGAAAATATAGCGCGTGTTATATAATTATGTATTATATACGTGTATTCCAACAATTCCACTTTGGTCTGGTAATACATTCGCCGCTAATCGAAATCACCATTTTATGTCTTGAAAATCAACCAAATTGATCTTTATTAATCAATTCATCGATTTAGGGGTGAACATTGGTGCACAGAAAAGGGGGACGGGGTCTACGATGCCCCGAAAGGTGGGGGTGCATTGGCGAAAATACGGCGCCTGCTATTATGGCGTGCTATATTATGTACGTGTATATTCCAACAATTTTACTTTGGTCTGGTAATACATTCGCCGCTCATCGAAATCACCATTTTATGTCTTGAAAATCAACCAAATTGATCTTTATTAATCACTTCATCGATTTAGGCGTGAACATTGGTGCACAGAAAAGGGGGACGGGGTCTACGATGCCCCGAAAGGTATGGGGTGCATGGACGAAAATATAGCGCGTGTTATATAATTATGTATTATATACGTGTATTCCAACAATTCCACTTTTGGTCTGGTAATACATTCGCCGCTAATCGAAATCACCTTTTTATGTCTTGAAAATCGACCAAATTGATCTTTATAAATCACTTCATCGATCTAGGGGTGAACATTGGTGCACAGAAAAGGGGGACGGGGTCTACGATGCCCCGAAAGGTAGGGGGTGCATGGACGAAAATATAGCGCGTGTTATATAATTATGTATTATATACGTGTATTCCAACAATTCCACTTTGGTCTGGTAATACATTCGCCGCTAATCGAAATCACCATTTTATGTCTTGAAAATCAACCAAATTGATCTTTATTAATCAATTCATCGATTTAGGGGTGAACATTGGTGCACAGAAAAGGGGGACGGGGTCTACGATGCCCCGAAAGGTGGGGGTGCATTGGCGAAAATACGGCGCCTGCTATTATGGCGTGCTATATTATGTACGTGTATATTCCAACAATTTTACTTTGGTCTGGTAATACATTCGCCGCTAATCGAAATCACCATTTTATGTCTTGAAAATCAACCAAATTGATCTTTATTAATCACTTCATCGATTTAGGCGTGAACATTGGTGCACAGAAAAGGGGGACGGGGTCTACGATGCCCCGAAAGGTATGGGGTGCATGGACGAAAATATAGCGCGTGTTATATAATTATGTATTATATACGTGTATTCCAACAATTCCACTTTGGTCTGGTAATACATTCGCTGCTAATCGAAATCACCTTTTTATGTCTTGAAAATCGACCAAATTGATCTTTATAAATCACTTCATCGATCTAGGGGTGAACATTTGTGCACAGAAAAGGGAGACGGGGTCTACGATGCCCCGAAAGGTAGGGGGTGCATGGACGAAAATATAGCGCGTGTTATATAATTATGTATTATATACGTGTATTCCAACAATTCCACTTTGGTCTGGTAATACATTCGCCGCTAATCTAGGGGTGAACATTGGTGCACAGAAAAGGGGGACGGGGTCTACGATGCCCCGAAAGGTAGGGGGTGCATGGACGAAAATATAGCGCGTGTTATATAATTATGTATTATATACGTGTATTCCAACAATTCCACTTTGGTCTGGTAATACATTCGCCGCTAATCGAAATCACCATTTTATGTCTTGAAAATCAACCAAATTGATCTTTATTAATCACTTCATCGATTTAGGGGTGAACATTGGTGCACAGAAAAATGGGACGGGGCCTACGATGCCCCGAAAGGTAGGGGGTGCATGGACGAAAATATAGCGCGTGTTATATAATTATGTATTATATACGTGAATTCCAACAATTCCACTTAGTCTGGTAATACATTCGCCGCTAATCGAAATCACCATTTTATGTCTTGAAAATCAACCAAATTGATCTTTATTAATCACTTCATCGATTTAGGGGTGAACATTGGTGCACAGAAAAGGGGGACGGGGTCTACGATGCCCCGAAAGGTGGGGGTGCATTGGCGAAAATACGGCGCCTGCTATTATGGCGTGCTATATTATGTACGTGTATATTCCAACAATTTCACTTTGGTCTGGTAATACATTCGCCGCTAATCGAAATCACCATTTTATGTCTTGAAAATCAACCAAATTGATCTTTATTAATCACTTCATCGATTTAGGGGTGAACATTGGTGCACAGAAAAGGGGGACGGGGTCTACGATGCCCCGAAAGGTAGGGGGTGCATGGACGAAAATAAAGCGCGTGTTATATAATTATGTATTATATACGTGTATTCCAACAATTCCACTTTGGTCTGGTAATACATTCGCCGCTAATCTAGGGGTGAACATTGGTGCACAGAAAAGGGGGACGGGGTCTACGATGCCCCGAAAGGTAGGGGGTGCATGGACGAAAATATAGCGCGTGTTATATAATTATGTATTATATACGTGTATTCCAACAATTCCACTTTGGTCTGGTAATACATTCGCCGCTAATCGAAATCACCATTTTATGTCTTGAAAATCAACCAAATTGATCTTTATTAATCACTTCATCGATTTAGGGGTGAACATTGGTGCACAGAAAAGGGGGACGGGGTCTACGATGCCCCGAAAGGTAGGGGGTGCATGGACGAAAATATAGCGCGTGTTATATAATTATGTATTATACACGTGTATTCCAACAATTCCACTTTGGTCTGGTAATACATTCGCCGCTAATCGAAATCACCATTTTATGTCTTGAAAATCAACCAAATTGATCTTTATTAATCACTTCATCGATTTAGGGGTGAACATTGGTGCACAGAAAAAGGGGGACGGGGTCTACGATGCCCCGAAAGGTAGGGGGTGCATGGACGAAAATATAGCGCGTGTTATATAATTATGTATTATATACGTGTATTCCAACAATTCCACTTTGGTCTCGTAATACATTCGCCGCTAATCTAGGGGTGAACATTGGTGCACAGAAAAGGGGGACGGGGTCTGCGATGCCCCGAAAGGTAGGAGGTGCATGGACGAAAATATAGCGCGTGTTATATAATTATGTATTATATACGTGTATTCCAACAATTCCACTTTTGGTCTGGTAATACATTCGCCGCTAATCGAAATCACCTTTTTATGTCTTGAAAATCGACCAAATTGATCTTTATAAATCACTTCATCGATCTAGGGGTGAACATTGGTGCACAGAAAAGGGGGACGGGGTCTACGATGCCCCGAAAGGTAGGGGGTGCATGGACGAAAATATAGCGCGTGTTATATAATTATGTATTATATACGTGTATTCCAACAATTCCACTTTGGTCTGGTAATACATTCGCCGCTAATCGAAATCACCATTTTATGTCTTGAAAATCAACCAAATTGATCTTTATTAATCAATTCATCGATTTAGGGGTGAACATTGGTGCACAGAAAAGGGGGACGGGGTCTACGATGCCCCGAAAGGTGGGGGTGCATTGGCGAAAATACGGCGCCTGCTATTATGGCGTGCTATATTATGTACGTGTATATTCCAACAATTTTACTTTGGTCTGGTAATACATTCGCCGCTCATCGAAATCACCATTTTATGTCTTGAAAATCAACCAAATTGATCTTTATTAATCACTTCATCGATTTAGGCGTGAACATTGGTGCACAGAAAAGGGGGACGGGGTCTACGATGCCCCGAAAGGTATGGGGTGCATGGACGAAAATATAGCGCGTGTTATATAATTATGTATTATATACGTGTATTCCAACAATTCCACTTTTGGTCTGGTAATACATTCGCCGCTAATCGAAATCACCTTTTTATGTCTTGAAAATCGACCAAATTGATCTTTATAAATCACTTCATCGATCTAGGGGTGAACATTGGTGCACAGAAAAGGGGGACGGGGTCTACGATGCCCCGAAAGGTAGGGGGTGCATGGACGAAAATATAGCGCGTGTTATATAATTATGTATTATATACGTGTATTCCAACAATTCCACTTTGGTCTGGTAATACATTCGCCGCTAATCGAAATCACCATTTTATGTCTTGAAAATCAACCAAATTGATCTTTATTAATCAATTCATCGATTTAGGGGTGAACATTGGTGCACAGAAAAGGGGGACGGGGTCTACGATGCCCCGAAAGGTGGGGGTGCATTGGCGAAAATACGGCGCCTGCTATTATGGCGTGCTATATTATGTACGTGTATATTCCAACAATTTTACTTTGGTCTGGTAATACATTCGCCGCTAATCGAAATCACCATTTTATGTCTTGAAAATCAACCAAATTGATCTTTATTAATCACTTCATCGATTTAGGCGTGAACATTGGTGCACAGAAAAGGGGGACGGGGTCTACGATGCCCCGAAAGGTATGGGGTGCATGGACGAAAATATAGCGCGTGTTATATAATTATGTATTATATACGTGTATTCCAACAATTCCACTTTGGTCTGGTAATACATTCGCTGCTAATCGAAATCACCTTTTTATGTCTTGAAAATCGACCAAATTGATCTTTATAAATCACTTCATCGATCTAGGGGTGAACATTTGTGCACAGAAAAGGGAGACGGGGTCTACGATGCCCCGAAAGGTAGGGGGTGCATGGACGAAAATATAGCGCGTGTTATATAATTATGTATTATATACGTGTATTCCAACAATTCCACTTTGGTCTGGTAATACATTCGCCGCTAATCTAGGGGTGAACATTGGTGCACAGAAAAGGGGGACGGGGTCTACGATGCCCCGAAAGGTAGGGGGTGCATGGACGAAAATATAGCGCGTGTTATATAATTATGTATTATATACGTGTATTCCAACAATTCCACTTTGGTCTGGTAATACATTCGCCGCTAATCGAAATCACCATTTTATGTCTTGAAAATCAACCAAATTGATCTTTATTAATCACTTCATCGATTTAGGGGTGAACATTGGTGCACAGAAAAAGGGGACGGGGCCTACGATGCCCCGAAAGGTAGGGGGTGCATGGACGAAAATATAGCGCGTGTTATATAATTATGTATTATATACGTGTATTCCAACAATTCCACTTAGTCTGGTAATACATTCGCCGCTAATCGAAATCACCATTTTATGTCTTGAAAATCAACCAAATTGATCTTTATTAATCACTTCATCGATTTAGGGGTGAACATTGGTGCACAGAAAAGGGGGACGGGGTCTACGATGCCCCGAAAGGTGGGGGTGCATTGGCGAAAATACGGCGCCTGCTATTATGGCGTGCTATATTATGTACGTGTATATTCCAACAATTTCACTTTGGTCTGGTAATACATTCGCCGCTAATCGAAATCACCATTTTATGTCTTGAAAATCAACCAAATTGATCTTTATTAATCACTTCATCGATTTAGGGGTGAACATTGGTGCACAGAAAAGGGGGACGGGGTCTACGATGCCCCGAAAGGTAGGGGGTGCATGGACGAAAATATAGCGCGTGTTATATAATTATGTATTATATACGTGTATTCCAACAATTCCACTTTGGTCTGGTAATACATTCGCCGCTAATCTAGGGGTGAACATTGGTGCACAGAAAAGGGGGACGGGGTCTACGATGCCCCGAAAGGTAGGGGGTGCATGGACGAAAATATAGCGCGTGTTATATAATTATGTATTATATACGTGTATTCCAACAATTCCACTTTGGTCTGGTAATACATTCGCCGCTAATCGAAATCACCATTTTATGTCTTGAAAATCAACCAAATTGATCTTTATTAATCACTTCATCGATTTAGGGGTGAACATTGGTGCACAGAAAAGGGGGACGGGGTCTACGATGCCCCGAAAGGTAGGGGGTGCATGGACGAAAATATAGCGCGTGTTATATAATTATGTATTATACACGTGTATTCCAACAATTCCACTTTGGTCTGGTAATACATTCGCCGCTAATCGAAATCACCATTTTATGTCTTGAAAATCAACCAAATTGATCTTTATTAATCACTTCATCGATTTAGGGGTGAACATTGGTGCACAGAAAAAGGGGGACGGGGTCTACGATGCCCCGAAAGGTAGGGGGTGCATGGACGAAAATATAGCGCGTGTTATATAATTATGTATTATATACGTGTATTCCAACAATTCCACTTTGGTCTCGTAATACATTCGCCGCTAATCGAAATCACCATTTTATGTCTTGAAAATCAACCAAATTGATCTTTATTAATCACTTCATCGATTTAGGGGTGAACATTGGTGCACAGAAAAGGGGGACGGGGTCTACGATGCCCCGAAAGGTAGGGGGTGCATGGACGAAAATATAGCGCGTGTTATATAATTATGTATTATATACGTGTATTCCAACAATTCCACTTTGGTCTGGTAATACATTCGCCGCTAATCGAAATTACCATTTTATGTCTTGAAAATCAACCAAATTGATCTTTATTAATCACTTCATCGATTTAGGGGTGAACGTTGGTGCACAGAAAAGGGGGACGGGGTCTACGATGCCCCGAAAGGTAGGGGGTGCATGGACGAAAATATAGCGCGTGTTATATAATTATGTATTATATACGTGTATTCCAACAATTCCACTTTGGTCTGGTAATACATTCGCCGCTAATCGAAATCACCATTTTATGTCTTGAAAATCAACCAAATTGATCTTTATTAATCACTTCATCGATTTAGGGGTAAACATTGGTGCACATTGTTGCAGAGAAAAGGGGGACGGGGTCTACGATGCCCCGAAAGGTAGGGGGTGCATGGACGAAAATATAGCGCGTGTCATATAATTATGTATTATATACGTGTATTCCAACAATTCCACTTTGGTATGGTAATACATTCGCCGCTAATCGAAATCACCTTTTTATGTCTTGAAAATCGACCAAATTGATCTTTATAAATCACTTCATCGATCTAGGGGTGAACATTGGTGCACAGAAAAGATGGACGGGGTCTACGATGCCCCGAAAGGTAGGGGGTGCATGGACGAAAATATAGCGCGTGTTATATAATTATGTATTATATACGTGTATTCCAACAATTCCACTTTGGTCTGGTAATACATTCGCCCCTAATCGAAATCACCTTTTTATGTCTTGAAAATCAACCAAATTGATCTTTATTAATCACTTCATCGATTTAGGGGTGAACATTGGTGCACAGAAAAGGGGGACGGGGTCTACGATGCCCCGAAAGGTAGGAGGTGCATGGACGAAAATATAGCGCGTGTTATATAATTATGTATTATATACGTGTATTCCAACAATTCCACTTTTGGTCTGGTAATACATTCGCCGCTAATCGAAATCACCTTTTTATGTCTTGAAAATCGACCAAATTGATCTTTATAAATCACTTCATCGATCTAGGGGTGAACATTGGTGCACAGAAAAGGGGGACGGGGTCTACGATGCCCCGAAAGGTAGGGGGTGCATGGACGAAAATATAGCGCGTGTTATATAATTATGTATTATATACGTGTATTCCAACAATTCCACTTTGGTGTGGTAATACATTCGCCGCTAATCGAAATCACCTTTTTATGTCTTGGAAATCAACCAAATTGATCTTTATTAATCACTTCATCGATTTAGGGGTGAACATTGGTGCACAGAAAAGGGGGACGGGGTCTACGATGCCCCGAAAGGTAGGGGGTGCATGGACGAAAATATAGCGCGTGTTATATAATTATGTATTATATACGTGTATTCCAACAATTTCACATTGGTCTGGTAATGCATTCGCCGCTAATCGAAATCACCATTTTATGTCTTGAAAATCAACCAAATTGATCTTTATTAATCACTTCATCGATTTAGGGGTGAACATTGGTGCACAGAAAAGGGGGACGGGGTCTACGATGCCCCGAAAGGTAGGGGGTGCATGGACGAAAATATAGCGCGTGTTATATAATTATGTATTATACACGTGTATTCCAACAATTCCACTTTGGTCTGGTAATACATTCGCCGCTAATCGAAATCACCATTTTATGTCTTGAAAATCAACCAAATTGATCTTTATTAATCACTTCATCGATTTAGGGGTGAACATTGGTGCACAGAAAAAGGGGGACGGGGTCTACGATGCCCCGAAAGGTAGGGGGTGCATGGACGAAAATATAGCGCGTGTTATATAATTATGTATTATATACGTGTATTCCAACAATTCCACTTTGGTCTCGTAATACATTCGCCGCTAATCGAAATCACCATTTTATGTCTTGAAAATCAACCAAATTGATCTTTATTAATCACTTCATCGATTTAGGGGTGAACATTGGTGCACAGAAAAGGGGGACGGGGTCTACGATGCCCCGAAAGGTAGGGGGTGCATGGACGAAAATATAGCGCGTGTTATATAATTATGTATTATATACGTGTATTCCAACAATTCCACTTTGGTCTGGTAATACATTCGCCGCTAATCGAAATTACCATTTTATGTCTTGAAAATCAACCAAATTGATCTTTATTAATCACTTCATCGATTTAGGGGTGAACGTTGGTGCACAGAAAAGGGGGACGGGGTCTACGATGCCCCGAAAGGTAGGGGGTGCATGGACGAAAATATAGCGCGTGTTATATAATTATGTATTATATACGTGTATTCCAACAATTCCACTTTGGTCTGGTAATACATTCGCCGCTAATCGAAATCACCATTTTATGTCTTGAAAATCAACCAAATTGATCTTTATTAATCACTTCATCGATTTAGGGGTAAACATTGGTGCACATTGTTGCAGAGAAAAGGGGGACGGGGTCTACGATGCCCCGAAAGGTAGGGGGTGCATGGACGAAAATATAGCGCGTGTCATATAATTATGTATTATATACGTGTATTCCAACAATTCCACTTTGGTATGGTAATACATTCGCCGCTAATCGAAATCACCTTTTTATGTCTTGAAAATCGACCAAATTGATCTTTATAAATCACTTCATCGATCTAGGGGTGAACATTGGTGCACAGAAAAGATGGACGGGGTCTACGATGCCCCGAAAGGTAGGGGGTGCATGGACGAAAATATAGCGCGTGTTATATAATTATGTATTATATACGTGTATTCCAACAATTCCACTTTGGTCTGGTAATACATTCGCCCCTAATCGAAATCACCTTTTTATGTCTTGAAAATCAACCAAATTGATCTTTATTAATCACTTCATCGATTTAGGGGTGAACATTGGTGCACAGAAAAGGGGGACGGGGTCTACGATGCCCCGAAAGGTAGGAGGTGCATGGACGAAAATATAGCGCGTGTTATATAATTATGTATTATATACGTGTATTCCAACAATTCCACTTTTGGTCTGGTAATACATTCGCCGCTAATCGAAATCACCTTTTTATGTCTTGAAAATCGACCAAATTGATCTTTATAAATCACTTCATCGATCTAGGGGTGAACATTGGTGCACAGAAAAGGGGGACGGGGTCTACGATGCCCCGAAATGTAGGGGGTGCATGGACGAAAATATAGCGCGTGTTATATAATTATGTATTATATACGTGTATTCCAACAATTCCACTTTGGTGTGGTAATACATTCGCCGCTAATCGAAATCACCTTTTTATGTCTTGGAAATCAACCAAATTGATCTTTATTAATCACTTCATCGATTTAGGGGTGAACATTGGTGCACAGAAAAGGGGGACGGGGTCTACGATGCCCCGAAAGGTAGGGGGTGCATGGACGAAAATATAGCGCGTGTTATATAATTATGTATTATTAAACGTGTATTCCAACAATTTCACATTGGTCTGGTAATGCATTCGCCGCTAATCGAAATCACCATTTTATGTCTTGAAAATCAACCAAATTGATCTTTATTAATCACTTCATCGATTTAGGGGTGAACATTGGTGCACAGAAAAGGGGGACGGGGTCTACGATGCCCCGAAAGGTAGAGGGTGCATGGACGAAAATATAGCGCGTGTTATATAATTATGTATTATATACGTGTATTCCAACAATTCCACTTTGGTCTGGTAATACATTCGCCGCTAATCGAATTCACCACTTTATGTCTTGAAAATCAACCAAATTGATCTTTATAAATAACTTCATCGATCTAGGGGTGAACATTGGTGCACAGAAAAGGGGGACGGGGTCTACGATGCCCCGAAAGGTGGGGGTGCATTGGCGAAAATACGGCGCCTGCTATTATGGCGTGCTATATTATGTACGTGTATATTCCAACAATTCCACTTTGGTCTGGTAATACATTCGCCGCTAATCGAAATCACCATTTTATGTCTTGAAAATCAACCAAATTGATCTTTATTAATCACTTCATCGATTTAGGGGTGAACATTGGTGCACAGAAAAGGGGGACGGGGTCTACGATGCCCCGAAAGGTAGGGGGTGCATGGACAAAAATATAGCGCGTGTTATATAATTATGTATTATATACGTGTATTCCAACAATTCCACTTTGGTCTGGTAATACATTCGCCGCTAATCGAAATCACCTTTTTATGTCTTGAAAATCGACCAAATTGATCTTTATAAATCACTTCATCGATCTAGGGGTGAACATTGGTGCACAGAAAAGGGGGACGGGGTCTACGATGCCCCGAAGGGTGGGGGTGCATGGGCGAAAATACGGCGCCTGCTATTATGGCGTGCTTTATTATGTACGTGTATATTCCAACAATTCCACTTTGGTCTGGTAATACATTCGCCGCTAATCGAAATCACCATTTTATGTCTTGAAAATCAATCAAATTGATCTTTATTAATCACTTCATCGATTTAGGGGTGAACATTGGTGCACAGAAAAGGGGGTCGGGGTCTACGATGCCCCGAAAGGTAGGGGGTGCATGGACGAAAATATAGCGCGTGTTATATAATTATGTATTATATACGTGTATTCAACAATTCCACTTTGGTCTGGTAATACATTCGCCGCTAATCGAAATCACCATTTTATGTCTTGAAAATCAACCAAATTGATGTTTATTAATCACTTCATCGATTTAGGGGTGAACGTTGGTGCACAGAAAAGGGGGACGGGGTCTACGATGCCCCGAAAGGTAGGGGGTGCATGGACGAAAATATAGCGCGTGTTATATAATTATGTATTATATACGTGTATTCCAACAATTCCACTTTGGTCTGGTAATACATTCGCCGCTAATCGAAATCACCATTTTATGTCTTGAAAATCAACCAAATTGATCTTTATTAATCACTTCATCGATTTAGGGGTGAACATTGGTGCACATTTGTGCAGAGAAAAGGGGGACGGGGTCTACGATGCCCCGAAAGGTAGGGGGTGCATGGACGAAAATATAGCGCGTGTTATATAATTATGTATTATATACGTGTATTCCAACAATTCCACTTTGGTCTGGTAATACATTCGCCGCTAATCGAAATCACCATTTTATTTCTTGAAAATCAACCAAATTGATCTTTATTAATCACTTCATCGATTTAGGGGTGAACATTGGTGCACAGAAAAGGGGGTCGGGGTCTACGATGCCCCGAAAGGTAGGGGGTGCATGGACGAAAATATAGCGCGTGTTATATAATTATGTATTATATACGTGTATTCCAACAATTCCACTTTGGTCTGGTAATACAATTCGCCGCTAATCGAAATCACCATTTTATATCTTGAAAATCAACCAAATTGATCTTTATTAATTACTTCATCGATTTAGGGGTGAATATTGGTGCACAGAAAAGGGGGACGGGGTCTACGATGCCCCGAAAGGTAGGGGGTGTATGGACGAAAATATAGCGCGTGTTATATAATTATGTATTATTTACGTGTATTCCAACAATTCCACTTTGGTCTGGTAATACATTCGCCGCTAATCGAAATCACCTTTTTATGTCTTGAAAATCGACCAAATTGATCTTTATAAATCACTTCATCGATCTAGGGGTGAACATTGGTGCACAGAAAAGGGGGACGGGGTCTACGATGCCCCGAAAGGTAGGGGGTGCATGGACGAAAATATAGCGCGTGTTATATAATTATGTATTATATACGTGTATTCCAACAATTCCACTTTGGTCTGGTAATACATTCGCCGCTAATCGAATTCACCACTTTATGTCTTGAAAATCAACCAAATTGATCTTTATAAATAACTTCATCGATCTAGGGGTGAACATTGGTGCACAGAAAAGGGGGACGGGGTCTACGATGCCCCGAAAGGTGGGGGTGCATTGGCGAAAATACGGCGCCTGCTATTATGGCGTGCTATATTATGTACGTGTATATTCCAACAATTCCACTTTGGTCTGGTAATACATTCGCCGCTAATCGAAATCACCATTTTATGTCTTGAAAATCAACCAAATTGATCTTTATTAATCACTTCATCGATTTAGGGGTGAACATTGGTGCACAGAAAAGGGGGACGGGGTCTACGATGCCCCGAAAGGTAGGGGGTGCATGGACAAAAATATAGCGCGTGTTATATAATTATGTATTATATACGTGTATTCCAACAATTCCACTTTGGTCTGGTAATACATTCGCCGCTAATCGAAATCACCTTTTTATGTCTTGAAAATCGACCAAATTGATCTTTATAAATCACTTCATCGATCTAGGGGTGAACATTGGTGCACAGAAAAGGGGGACGGGGTCTACGATGCCCCGAAGGGTGGGGGTGCATGGGCGAAAATACGGCGCCTGCTATTATGGCGTGCTTTATTATGTACGTGTATATTCCAACAATTCCACTTTGGTCTGGTAATACATTCGCCGCTAATCGAAATCACCATTTTATGTCTTGAAAATCAATCAAATTGATCTTTATTAATCACTTCATCGATTTAGGGGTGAACATTGGTGCACAGAAAAGGGGGTCGGGGTCTACGATGCCCCGAAAGGTAGGGGGTGCATGGACGAAAATATAGCGCGTGTTATATAATTATGTATTATATACGTGTATTCAACAATTCCACTTTGGTCTGGTAATACATTCGCCGCTAATCGAAATCACCATTTTATGTCTTGAAAATCAACCAAATTGATCTTTATTAATCACTTCATCGATTTAGGGGTGAGCGTTGGTGCACAGAAAAGGGGGACGGGGTCTACGATGCCCCGAAAGGTAGGGGGTGCATGGACGAAAATATAGCGCGTGTTATATAATTATGTATTATATACGTGTATTCCAACAATTCCACTTTGGTATGGTAATACATTCGCCGCTAATCGAAATCACCTTTTTATGTCTTGAAAATCGACCAAATTGATCTTTATAAATCACTTCATCGATCTAGGGGTGAACATTGGTGCACAGAAAAGGGGGACGGGGTCTACGATGCCCCGAAAGGTAGGGGGTGCATGGACGAAAATATAGCGCGTGTTATATAATTATGTATTATATACGTGTATTCCAACAATTCCACTTTGGTCTGGTAATACATTCGCCGCTAATCGAAATCACCATTTTATGTCTTGAAAATCAACCAAATTGATCTGTATTAATCACTTCATCGATTTAGGGGTGAACATTGGTGCACAGAAAAGGGGGTCGGGGTCTACGATGCCCCGAAAGGTAGGGGGTGCATGGACGAAAATATAGCGCGTGTTATATAATTATGTATTATATACGTGTATTCCAACAATTCCACTTTGGTCTGGTAATACAATTCGCCGCTAATCGAAATCACCATTTTATATCTTGAAAATCAACCAAATTGATCTTTATTAATCACTTCATCGATCTAGGGGTGAATATTGGTGCACAGAAAAGGGGAACGGGGTCTACGATGCCCCGAAAGGTAGGGGGTGCATGGACGAAAATATAGCGCGTGTTATATAATTATGTATTATACACGTGTATTCCAACAATTCCACTTTGGTCTGGTAATACATTCGCCGCTAATCGAAATCACCATTTTATGTCTTGAAAATCAACCAAATTTATCTTTATTAATCACTTCATCGATTTAGGGGTGAACATTGGTGCACAGAAAAGGGGGACGGGGTCTACGATGCCCCGAAAGGTAGGGGGTGCATGGACGAAAATATAGCGCGTGTTATATAATTATGTATTATATACGTGTATTCCAACAATTCCACTTTGGTCTGGTAATACATTCGCCGCTAATCGAAATCACCATTTTATGTCTTGAAAATCAACCAAATTGATCTTTATTAATCACTTCATCGATTTAGGGGTGAACATTGGTGCACATTTGTGCAGAAAAAAGGGGGACGGGGTCTACGATGCCCCAAAAGGTAGGGGGTGCATGGACGAAAATATAGCGCGTGTTATATAATTATGTATTATATACGTGTATTCCAACAATTCCACTTTGGTATGGTAATACATTCGCCGCTAATCGAAATCACCTTTTAATGTCTTGAAAATCGACCAAATTGATCTTTATGAATCACTTCATCGATCTAGGGGTGAACATTGGTGCACAGAAAAGGGGGACGGGGTCTACGATGCCCCGAAAGGTAGGGGGTGCATGGACGAAAATATAGCGCGTGTTATATAATTATGTATTATATACGTGTATTCCAACAATTTCACTTTGGTCTGGTAATACATTCGCCGCTAATCGAAATCACCATTTTATGTCTTGAAAATCAACCAAATTGATCTTTATTAATCACTTCATCGATTTAGGGGTGAACATTGGTGCACAGAAAAGGGGGTCGGGGTCTACGATGCCCCGAAAGGTAGGGGGTGCATGGACGAAAATATAGCGCGTGTTATATAATTATGTATTATATACGTGTATTCCAACAATTTCATCTTGGTCTGGTAATACATTCGCCGCTAATCGAAATCACCATTTTATTTCTTGAAAATCAACCAAATTGATCTTTATTAATCACTTCATCGATTTAGGGGTGAACATTGGTGCACAGAAAAGGGGGTCGGGGTCTACGATGCCCCGAAAGGTAGGGGGTGCAAGGACGAAAATATAGCGCGTGTTATATAATTATGTATTATATACGTGTATTCCAACAATTCCACTTTGGTCTGGTAATACAATTCGCCGCTAATCGAAATCACCATTTTATATCTTGAAAATCAACCAAATTGATCTTTATTAATTACTTCATCGATTTAGGGGTGAATATTGGTGCACAGAAAAGGGGGACGGGGTCTACGATGCCCCGAAAGGTAGGGGGTGCATGGACGAAAATATAGCGCGTGTTATATAATCATGTATTATTTACGTGTATTCCAACAATTCCACTTTGGTCTGGTAATACATTCGCCGCTAATCGAAATCACCTTTTTATGTCTTGAAAATCGACCAAATTGATCTTTATAAATCACTTCATCGATCTAGGGGTGAACATTGGTGCACAGAAAAGGGGGACGGGGTCTACGATGCCCCGAAAGGTAGGGGGTGCATGGACGAAAATATAGCGCGTGTTATATAATTATGTATTATATACGTGTATTCCAACAATTCCACTTTGGTCTGGTAATACATTCGCCGCTAATCGAATTCACCACTTTATGTCTTGAAAATCAACCAAATTGATCTTTATAAATAACTTCATCGATCTAGGGGTGAACATTGGTGCACAGAAAAGGGGGACGGGGTCTACGATGCCCCGAAAGGTGGGGGTGCATTGGCGAAAATACGGCGCCTGCTATTATGGCGTGCTATATTATGTACGTGTATATTCCAACAATTCCACTTTGGTCTGGTAATACATTCGCCGCTAATCGAAATCACCATTTTATGTCTTGAAAATCAACCAAATTGATCTTTATTAATCACTTCATCGATTTAGGGGTGAACATTGGTGCACAGAAAAGGGGGACGGGGTCTACGATGCCCCGAAAGGTAGGGGGTGCATGGACAAAAATATAGCGCGTGTTATATAATTATGTATTATATACGTGTATTCCAACAATTCCACTTTGGTCTGGTAATACATTCGCCGCTAATCGAATTCACCACTTTATGTCTTGAAAATCAACCAAATTGATCTTTATAAATAACTTCATCGATCTAGGGGTGAACATTGGTGCACAGAAAAGGGGGACGGGGTCTACGATGCCCCGAAAGGTGGGGGTGCATTGGCGAAAATGCGGCGCCTGCTATTATGGCGTGCTATATTATGTACGTGTATATTCCAACAATTCCACTTTGGTCTGGTAATACATTCGCCGCTAATCGAAATCACCATTTTATGTCTTGAAAATCAACCAAATTGATCTTTATTAATCACTTCATCGATTTAGGGGTGAACATTGGTGCACAGAAAAGGGGGACGGGGTCTACGATGCCCCGAAAGGTAGGGGGTGCATGGACAAAAATATAGCGCGTGTTATATAATTATGTATTATATACGTGTATTCCAACAATTCCACTTTGGTCTGGTAATACATTCGCCGCTAATCGAAATCACCTTTTTATGTCTTGAAAATCGACCAAATTGATCTTTATAAATCACTTCATCGATCTAGGGGTGAACATTGGTGAACAGAAAAGGGGGACGGGGTCTACGATGCCCCGAAGGGTGGGGGTGCATGGGCGAAAATACGGCGCCTGCTATTATGGCGTGCTTTATTATGTACGTGTATATTCCAACAATTCCACTTTGGTCTGGTAATACATTCGCCGCTAATCGAAATCACCATTTTATGTCTTGAAAATCAATCAAATTGATCTTTATTAATCACTTCATCGATTTAGGGGTGAACATTGGTGCACAGAAAAGGGGGTCGGGGTCTACGATGCCCCGAAAGGTAGGGGGTGCATGGACGAAAATATAGCGCGTGTTATATAATTATGTATTATATACGTGTATTCAACAATTCCACTTTGGTCTGGTAATACATTCGCCGCTAATCGAAATCACCATTTTATGTCTTGAAAATCAACCAAATTGATCTTTATTAATCACTTCATTGATTTAGGGGTGAACGTTGGTGCACAGAAAAGGGGGACGGGGTCTACGATGCCCCGAAAGGTAGGGGGTGCATGGACGAAAATGTAGCGCGTGTTATATAATTATGTATTATATACGTGTATTCCAACAATTCCACTTTGGTCTGGTAATACATTCGCCGCTAATCGAAATCACCATTTTATGTCTTGAAAATCAACCAAATTGATCTTTATTAATCACTTCATCGATTTAGGGGTGAACATTGGTGCACATTTGTGCAGAGAAAAGGGGGACGGGGTCTACGATGCCCCGAAAGGTAGGGGGTGCATGGACGAAAATATAGCGCGTGTTATATAATTATGTATTATATACGTGTATTCCAACAATTCCACTTTGGTATGGTACACTGTTAAAAATTGCCGTAATTTTACGGACAAAATTTAACAGAAATCGTCCGTAAACGATAAAATACGGAATAAAATTGTACATTTACGGATTTCTACAGAAAACCTGTAAAAATTACATAATAATTAGGTAAATGATCAATTTTACGGACGTTTTCTGTAATTGTACAGAAGATCATTATTGAAAGGAGACGTTTACGATACATCTTGTAAATTTACTGTAAGTAGATGTAAGTTTACGGATGAAATTTAACAGATTAATTTGTATTACGTGTAAAGTGCATTTTCTACGGAAAATTTTGTAAAATTTACAGAAAAATCAGGTTAACGATACATTTTCTGACGTTGTCCGTAATTGTAGTGAAGATCATTCTTGAAAGGAGACGTTTAGTGGTTTACGGTACAAATCTTTGTAAATTTACTAGAAAGTAGCTGTAAGTTTACGGACAAGATTTAACAGATTAATTTGTACTATACAAACTACGGAAAATTTGTAAAAATTACATAAAAATCAGGTAAATGATCAATTTTACAAACGTTTTGATCCGTAATTGTACAGAAGATCATTATTGAAAGGAGACGTTTACGGTACATCTTGTAAATTTACTGTAAAGTAGATGTAAGTTTACGGACAACGTCAGAAAATGTATCATATAACCTGATTTTTCTGTAAAGTTTACAAATTTTCCGTAGAAATTCCACTTTACATATATTAAAAATTAATCTCAGAAATGAGACGTTTAGTGGTTTACGGTACAAATCTTTGTAAATTTACTAGAAAGTAGCTGTAAATTTACGGACAAGATTTAACAGAAATGGCAATTTCTACGGAAACTTTGTAGAATTTACAGAAAAATCAGGTTTTATGATAAATTTACTGACGTACTTGTCCGTAATTGTAGTGAATATCATTATTGAAAGGAGATGTTTACGGTAAATCTTTGTTTATTTACTATAAAGTATGTGTAGCTGTATTACGGACAAGCCACAGATTAATTCGTAATATGTGTAAAATGCAATTTCTACGGAAAATTTGTAAAATTTACAGAAAAATCAGGTTAATAATAAATTTACTGACGTTTTGTAGTGAAGATCATTTATTGAAAGGAGACGTTTACAATACGTCTTGTAAATTTACTGTAAAGTAGATGTAAGTTTATGGACAAGATATAACAGATTAATTTGTAATATGTGTAAAGTGCAATTTCTTCGGGAAATTTGTAAAATTTACAGAAAAATCAGATTAAATGGTAAATTTACTGACGTAAGGAGACGTTTACATACTTCTTTGTAAATTTACTGTAAAGTAGATGTAAGTTTATGGACACGATTTAACAGATATGCAATTTCTACGGAAAATGTGTAAAATTTACAGAAAAATCAAGTTAATCATGCGCACTTGAGAAGTTTGTGAAAAAACCGCGAAGCAAAGAGAATTTTCCTTGCGGTCTTGGACTTGGATGTGTCTGTCAAGTGATCTTCTTGATCAGAAATTCGTAAGTATTTTGCTTTGAATTCGTAAAAGAAATTCCTGCTGTACTTCTCTGGAATATATTGATACGTTTTATGCAGTTATATGAAATTAATAGTGTTGGTTTTCATGATTACGAACAAGGTTTTGGCATTGACAAGTCCAGACGATGCAATGTATCGTCGCATGCGCGCTGCTACAGTCCCATCGGTGCATTTGAGTGTTGGATATTTTGACGCTGTGGTTGAACGAAATGAAGGGGCGAAGCCGTGGGCCAAGCCCGGGGGAGGGGGGGGGGGGCACTCACCTCAGTATATAATGCATAGTGGGTATGTGCCGCGGAGGGGACCCCCATTTTCACACTCACATTTTCGTTCCAAGGCATAGCATTTTTGTCTTATTGAGAAAAAGAACAAAGAAAGCCGCTCCAAAGCATAGCATTTTCTTCTTTAATCTTCACTTCAGTAGAGCCAGAGGCAGAGGCGCTGGTCCAAATAAAAGACCAAAAATTGGGATTGTCCCAGAAAACAAGGATATCCTTATAAACCAAGAGTCTCAAGACAAATTATGTCTTGATAAATTGAGACTGTCCTTGTTTATGGGGACGTTTTTTCTTCACTTCTCCCTACGGCTACGGGACAAAGGCAGCAATTAGGGGAATTGAGAGTGCTAAAAATAGATTCAGTGACCTCAATTCCCCCCAGTTCACCGTTTATTTATTATGACTTGCCGTCTTCCAATAATCTTGTTATGAAACCCGATATGTTTACATTGACTAGCACTCTTGATTGGTGTCGCACTCAACAGGTGAATGAACTTTCCTAGATTTCTTGTGTGGAGAAATCCTAAACTGAGACAGTCCCTGTAAACGGGGACGATCCCAATTTTCTGACCAGCGCCTCTACTGATCTTATTGAGAAAAAAAGAAGAAAGAAATCCGCTCCAAAGCTTCGCATATTTTCCGTTTTGCCGTTCTGAGCCGCAGTTTTGGTGAAAAGCGGCCGCATGCAGAGCGCTGTCCGACCATCCCATCTGCGCTAGCGCACCCGGCGCCCGTGCCAAGGCCCCCATTTTTTGTCTCACCCGCGGCACATACCCACTACTTTTTTGGTCGAGTGCCCCCCCCCCGGGGGCCAAGCTTGTTTTATGAGCTTCACAAGGATATTTATATTATGATGCCATTTATATATTCATTTGTATCTTCATTTGTAAATGTCAAGATGAAAATATAAACCGCAAAATATTTAATTTGTGCAATTAAAGATTAAACTTATTTAAATTAAACTAAAGGCATGTAAAGGGGTAGATTAGATTAGATCTAAATAAATCAAATCAATGACAATGTCAACTGTAGTGTAGTGTATACCGTCCTCGGGCGAAGTTCATGCAAGCTCCACTCCACTTCACTACCGCTACACTACACTCCACCTACCCGAACTTCGGGACGGTGAGCTCGATCGGATATTCCGAGTGACAAACGTGGCCGTGGGGTGGCCAATGGAAATGTTATTTATTGTAAAAATCATTTTAAACAATATACGAGAAAGAAAAATGGCTTAATTTCTTATTCTTCACCCGTATTTCACTCCGTGTCCATCCTTTGGTTATCCTCTAAATTGTTGATTTTGGGCCAGTATCTATTTCCTCACGTCGCTATTCACGGCCGATTTCAAAACATCGCATGCGATCACTCACAGGTCAAACAGCATAAATATTTATATTATTGGATGGTTCAGAAAATACCAAAAATATTCTACGAGTTGGGGAAAATGTTTTTCTTCCTGGTTTTATTTTTTTTTCTATAATTTTTACAATAAATTACATTTCCATCCCACCTTTGTCACTAGCGGTAGTGAAGACATGGAGTGGAGCCTGCACGAACTTCGCTCGAGGTAGATCTAGTAATGATTTAGTGCTGGCTAGCGACCGACGGTTTCCATTCTCAGCCGCTCACTGGTTATTCAGTTAAGACTGGTGCCTGTGTGTTCCGTGTGTGTATGTGTGATGCGAAGCTACCTCGGCTCAAGCCATGTTGACGACCTTGTTGGAGCGTACATTGTAGCGGTAGTGAAGTGGAGTGGAGCCTGCACGAACATCGCTTTAGGTAATGCGAAGCGTGCTGTACATGTGTTCTCTGGACGTGCGGGCATGGGTTTAGTGACAGTGTGCATATGATTGTGAAGGGTTGAAGCCCGGGTTGAAGTTTCTTACAGCTCTGTGGGTTTATCTATAATTAAATGATTCTCTTTTCAAGCTTAAATTCTTATAATGATTGCTACATTCCAATTATTTGATTAAATTGTTTGTTTTAGAACAGGTCTTTTATTTTTTCCTCAGACTATTTTTCCCATTACATATCAATTAAAGAGAGTCTTCACTTGTGTTTCATTGAATTATTATACAATGTCCACTGTAATGAAAATGGAAACATGCCAGTCAAATGAAAGTGTAATATAAGTGGAAACATGCTGGTCTATTGACTATATGTTGACCATATAGTAGAAAGCGAAATTTGTTCTCAGCTGTAATTATTCTTTCTTCTATGGGAACTTGCTTCTCATAGATCAAATAAAATTTCCGAAGACCCCATATAATTTTGTTCTATTTGGTGCATTTAAAGAGGAGAGAGAAATGCTTTTTCTCAATTTGCCTAAATTGCATTTCAAAATATACCTTTTCCTTTTGCTTTCGGCACAGGCCAATTTTTAGAGGCTGAAATATTAAAGAGTTGATTACTTAAATTTTGTTCTAAAATATTTTTCATATCACTTGCAAATAATAGAGAAAATATAGCGCCCCCCCCAAAAAAAAAAATTATTTTTAAAGGCATCTTGCACAAATTATTACAATGTTTTTGTTTTATTTAACAATCACTATGAGATCTGTATAAAGTGATAAACCAATGAATTATTTTTATATGTTTATGTTTCCAATTATTTGCCTATTTATTAAAAAATAATGTTTGTGTTATTTGACAATTGTTTCACAGAATTACGTCGTCGGTTGTCATCTACCTACACCCATGGATTATCTCCATCACCTTCACAACCTTGAATTGCTATAAAGAGAGGTATGATTGATAAGTTTGGTTTACATTGTTTTAATTTGTTTAAAAGTATTATTGAAATGATTTGATGAGATAACATAAATGAAAACTTGAAATAACATTTTGAATGTAGTTTTTGTTTATGGACAATCTTTTGAAGACAATTAAGATTGCAGTAATTATGTTGGTAGATGTGTAATCAAATCTACATGCACATGTTCACTTTTTGGAACGTTTATAAAGATCACAAAATAAAATAATTAAAAATAATATTCAACTCTTCTGCATACATGTACAGCTACCTTTGCCAAGACCACGTCGTGGGCTACGGGATGCTAGAAATCCATTGGAATCGTACGAGGATCGAGATCGGTATCGACTGTCAAAAGAAACCGTCATTTACATCATCAACATGCTGGAAGCCGAATTGAAGAGGGACACACAGAGGAATGATCCACTTCCCGTTTATTTGCAGGTGTTGACGGCTCTCCGTTTTTATGTGGTGGGTAATTGAATTAAACGATTATTGAGTGTTTCTGGGCTCTGTTAAATCTATTTGACTGAGGTTGTTTCTATTAATTTTAGGTCTCCTGACAAAGTTGATGATGATGACAATATCTAGAAATCAGAGAGGGAGCACATAAGTAAGAGTATCATTTAAGCAAACAGTCAAGTACCTATGAATTGCATACTTAAAAATTCCAAAACTACCACAGCAGGAGTGAAGCTCTGATGTTTCTGCTGTTAGAACTGTTATGTCAGGTTATAGTTATAAATTCGTCATAACCCTAAATTGGCAGATCACCCCCCGCCCCCCCCCCGAATCTTGGCTGTGTTGCGATGAAAAGCTATGAAACTTGGCACATAGATAACAAGTCGAGATGAACATACACACAAAAAACTAGAACTGCAATCGTATCAGAACAATGTGCATGCATTGACGCCTGTGATTTTATGGAGGGCAAGAAACAGAAGGAGATAAAGAGAAAACTCCTGAGGATATACATTTTCAAAATATTAAGAGGGCACTATTTTTATAGGCAATGGTCACTGATGCGTAAAATAAACCATTTGCCATATGAGGGATGATACCATTAGCAAACCCTAAAAAAGTGATACCAAGATAAATGGAAACAAGGAAGTGATTTTACTGTATTCCAACTTTTTAATAGAGAGCGCTATTTCGTAAAGGTAATGGTCACTGATGTGTAGAATGAAAAAAAAAAACAGTTGAATTTTGGACTATCATAAGTCAACCCTGAAAATATGAAACTGAAATAAATGAAAACAAGTAAGTGATGGCCATTTAACTATTGCTATTTTACTATGCGTAAAAAACAGATGATTAAGGAAGCATGTTACCATTAGCAAACCCTGAAAAATATCAGACCAAAATGAATAAAAACAAGGAAGTTACGGCCATTTTACGATTTTCCTACTTTCTATTTCAATAAATATGATTTTTTTTTTAATGTACTATTTCGGATTTGAATTTAGGGCATGAAGACGGCATTTTGAAGGGCAAGTCATATTTTAATATGAAGAGCATGCAACTCTTAAACAATCTACAGCAATTTGTTAGAAGTGTGTAGCATGCAGGATAAGAGAGTAAGGATGGGATTAGGAATAGTATGCAAATGGACTTGAAATTTAAAAAATGGCACCTGGATGGTCATCAGGTCATGCATTGCCCCGTCCGCCCCCCCCTTGGTTTCTGCGCAATAAGTAAAAAAAATATTTAATGGATTAAAAAAAAAATTGGTGTGTAGGTATAGGACACCAAAATACAGCCTCAGTTCAAATTCGGAGTCCGCAGGTCAAAGGTCACAGCTCATTAGATCTGCGAGTTGGTTTCCACATGATTATCATAAGTTCCAAATGAATATTTAGAATTTTTTTTTTATTTGACTTATGTTCATGTGAATTATCACACATAGACATCTACTTTGTGTAATATGTATGGGAAATACCATGTATGTTGCGTGCCATGTTATATAGTGGTACACTTTGGGGGTACCGTACCAGTTTTTTCGAACTTTTATCAATAGATGTGCGAAAACATCAAGGTAAAAAGTCATAAAAGCACGGGGCAGAAAATAAACATTATTCAATGGCTGTTTTTGAAATCAGTACTGCTGCTATATTGAATCGCATAATGATGGCAACACTGTAAGAGGCCCTCCACTTGTTAAAATGAATTGCAGAAAATTGATATTTGTAAAAGATTAATATTCTTATGAAATATGTGCTTGATCAGAAGTATCATCTGTATGTGCTTCAATGAATTGTTTTAAAATTACCTCGAAACAATGACCTATCAACCATATGGTTTGTTTGATTTTACAGGATCATTTCAAAAGATGCATGGTGATGAGGTAGCAATATCACAGTCATCAAATGAATGTGTCAAATCATCAAAGATGTTTCGGAAGCTATAGCAAGAAGGAAGAGGCAATACATGAAGTTTCCTTCGACAAGAGAACAAGTTGAAGCAACTCAGCGACAGTTCTACCAGTACTGTAGATATATCAGGAGCCCTGGTGGGGATCAGGCAATATACTTCCTCAACAGGAAGAGTAGATACTCGGTCAATGTACAGGTTAGATTAATTCTACCCTTTCTTAGGCCCTTTTCACAATTAGTGCTGAGACTGCTTGCAACCTTTGTGATTGTGTGCGACATATATTGTGATCAAATGATTGCAATTGCTAATACAAGCAAATGTGAAAGCCACTCAAATTACTATAACTAGAACAATGTACTATTTTGTATAAAGTTTGGCAAAAAAAAAGAATGTGACATTAATTTTCTTTCCTAGGATTTCCTATCACTTCAGTTTCATTTATAGTAATTATTCGATTCGTATTTGATTGGGCAATTTTTAAAATGAGTAGTTAATTCTGTAGCATATTTTTTTAATATGCATTTTTTTTTGTTTTTTTTTTTGCAAGTACTGAGCAATGGAAGCAGTGGATGGGTGGGGTGATTGTTGGATAAATCAACCTAACATGGAAAGCACACCAATAATTTTTATGTGCATGCATGTTAAAATTGCATTCCAAATATGTGATAAACTTGTAAAACTCAATTGTTGTGTGCTCCCATTGGATGTCCCAAAGAAAATTGAAAATTAAGTGCCCAGAACGATATAGAGACAGTTATGAATGTAAGATTTGATATTCCTCTTTTGTCTTTTGCTAGGTTGTTTGTGATCAGGCTGGGAAAATAACAAGCATCGTTGCCAGATGGCCTGGCAGCACACCTAACTCCGCAACCGTAAGTCACTTTTCAACCAAACTTGGATGGTAAATGTACTTAGGCGACCTGCATGTTATGCTGCAGTCGGAGGTCACATGGTAAGGTCAAAGTGTTCCACAATGGACATAAGTTTTTGTATAAATGTACCAAACCCGACGGTGCTCTCACTCCATGATGTGTCACTGCATCGTAGCAATCCAGTCGGATTTGAAATGGTCTACACATGTTGAATATATGGTCAAGCGCGCAAATAGTCGTTTATATGTTCTTCGCACTTTGAAATATCATAGTCTGTAATTTCAGGACCTTATAGTTGTATATACTAGTTTCGTGAGACCAGTTGTTGAATATGCTGTACCTGTATGGTCAGGAGCACTAACAAAACAACAAGTACAAGTAATCGAACGTATTCAGAAACGTGCCCTTAGAATCATTTTTGGAGCAGCATATTCTTCATATGAGCATGCTTTACTCCAGTCAGAACTGATGTCTCTTGAAGATAGATGGATCAAACTCTTGTCTTGCGTTTGCGAAGTCTATGCAAATCCCCACGTCTAAACTGTATCACCTTCTACCTCAAAATAGGACTTGTCAATATCAGACTAGAAGCTTGGCCAGAACAGTAGAGATGCGATGTCGAACTTCACGATATAGAAATAGCCCCTTGCCCTCGTTGATTCGGCACCTTAAAGAGAAATTCCAGTAGTTGCAGTAAACACTGATTTCATGAGAAAGTCTGTAAAACAAGACTTAATTGTCAGTATATCATCGAGGATCTAGATCTGGTACAGTTACATAAACTGAACTTTGTGAAATCTTGAAATCTATGCTGAAAAATGTTCAGGCTGAAGATCCCCAACACAGATAAGCGCACGTGGGACAGTGTATAATTATTGCTTCGAATGTCGGGCCCGACGCTCTACCCGAATCCTGTGCTTATTTGCTGATTTCTCAGCAATTACACAATTTCTTCCAGAATCCTTTGGCACATATGTTTTATTTATACAAACAGACACTTTGGTGGTCATTTCATTGGATTCTGTACGAACTCATTTTGATATCGTTACCAAACTAGCATTTACCTTTAACTCTAAAAGAATTGATTACAAGGAGTAGTTTTTTTTATATATATCTTCCCCTATCGTTACATGTATAATAATATCAAACTACGAATGGCTGAGAATTAAAGAACTCATCATTCATTGGACTCTTAAAATGTGATATCATTAAAAGATTGTTTTTTATAAAATGCAGATTACATACTAATTCTAATGTTGAGTTCTCTTTATGTTGGCGAACTCAAGTTTCATTTCATTTCATTTCATTTTACTTTGTTAATCAAAATATTTTTCTTTCATATGAGCAATTATTCACTGATATCTAGTCGTAAACTTAATATTTGAATTGAAGTCACAAAAATTGCCAAAATATGTATTATTGCAGCATGTATGAAAAAATGTGACCTAATTGCTTCTTCGCCCTTTTCTCTCTGTTTCCCTTCCACCATCAATTTCTTCTCTTCTCTCTCTCTCTCTCTGCCTCGCTTCTCTCTTCCACTATTTCTATTCCTTTCTGCTTTCCAATTCATTTCCTCTATCCACTCATATTTACATGTATTTTGAATATTTTTCAATTTTTTTTATTGATCAGTGAGTATCGATTTAAATTTATTTATGATATACTTTGTTACATATGTCTATATTGAAATTTGTTCGTAGTACTATAAGTTTTTTTACCTTGTTATTGATTATTTTGTTTGAAATGTAAATTTTCGCAATTCGGCTTTTGCCGCAAAGAAAGGATTTTTAATAAACCATTTTGAATTGAATTGAATTTACAGGTCAACATTAAAGTTTATGTGCAAGGCTCTCTTTATGTTGGCGAACTCAAGTTTCATTTCATTTCATTTCATTTTACTTTGTTAATCAAAATATTTTTCTTTCATATGAGCAATTATTCACTGATATCTAGTCGTAAACTTAATATTTGAATTGAAGTCACAAAAATTGCCAAAATATGTATTATTGCAGCATGTATGAAAAAATGTGACCTAATTGCTTCTTCGCCCTTTTCTCTCTGTTTCCCTTCCACCATCAATTTCTTCTCTTCTCTCTCTCTCTCTCTGCCTCTCTTCTCTCTTCCACTATTTCTATTCCTTTCTGCTTTCCAATTCATTTCCTCTATCCACTCATATTTACATGTATTTTGAATATTTTTCAATTTTTTTTATTGATCAGTGAGTATCGATTTAAATTTATTTATGATATACTTTGTTACATATGTCTATATTGAAATTTGTTCGTAGTACTATAAGTTTTTTTACCTTGTTATTGATGATTTTGTTTGAAATGTAAATTTTCGCAATTCGGCTTTTGCCGCAAAGAAAGGATTTTTAATAAACCATTTTGAATTGAATTGAATTTACAGGTCAACATTAAAGTTTATGTGCAAGGCTCTTATGACAAGTGTTATTCCATCCCAGTCATTTCACAATGAAGTTTCAATACAATTATGTTGTGTGCCCTCGCAAATCACGATATTTCTGGTTATTTTCATGAGTGGGCTAGACACAATCACTGTTGCCATGTTTTATTCTAGAAATAGTAAGCTTAGTATGAAAAAAATTATTGAAAAAAGCTGGCCCGATTTGTCCAGGTCAGAAAAGGGCAACACAATTTTTGTTCAGGCCTTAAGTGAATGCATTCATACAATCTACCATGTGTTTGGGAGTACATGTTTAAATAGCAAATCAGCGTTCCTATTGTAAGGTATCTACTGATTAAAAAAGATCTGTAAAAAATTTAAGAATTCTGTAAACTTGTTTTGTTACAGAAATGTGTAAATTTACATGGGAATTTTGTAAAAGTACGGTAAATTTACGGAAAAGGAATCCGTAAAATTACGGATTAAAAAAAAAAATTCCGGCAGCAAAATTTCCGGACAAATTTTTTTTTCCCGTTAATTATTTATATGGAATCATGTTAATTCACGTAAATTTTCTGTAAAATTTCTGTAAATAATATCTGTATTTTACATGGGAATTTGTAAAAGTACGGTAATTTTACGGAAAAGGAATCCGTAAAATTACGGACAAAAAAAAAAAATTCCGGCAGCAAAATTTCCGGACAAATTTTTTTTTTCCGTTAATTATTTATACGGAATCATGTTAATTCACGTAAATTTTCTGTAAAATTTCGGTAAATAAAATCCGTATTTTACATGGGAATTTTGTAAAAGTACGGTAATTTTACGGAAAAGGAATCCGTAAAATTACGGACAAAAAAAAAAAATTCCGGCAGCAAAATTTCCGGACAAATTTTTTTTTTCCGTTAATTATTGATACGGAATCATGTTAATTTATGTAAATTTTCTGTAAAGTTTCCGTAAATAAAGTCCGTATTTTCAAGAATTGTAATTTACGGAATCTTGTATATTTTACAGAACTTTTCCATAAATTACCACTTTCTGTAAATTTACGGAAAAAAAAAAAAAGTCCGGAAATTTTGCTGCCGGACTTTTTCCGTTAAAAAACGGAAATTTTTCTAACAGTGTATTATATACGTGTATTCCAACAATTCCACTTTGGTCTGGTAATACATTCGCCGCTAATCGAATTCACCATTTTATGTCTTGAAAATCAACCAAATTGATCTTTATTAATCACTTCATCGATTTAGGGGTGAACATTGGTGCACAGAAAAAGGGGACGGGGTCTACGATGCCCCGAAAGGTAGGGGGTGCATGGACGAAAATATAGCGCGTGTTATATAATTATGTATTATATACGTGTATTCCAACAATTCCACTTTGGTCTGGTAATACATTCGCCGCTAATCGAAATCACCTTTTTATGTCTTGAAAATCGACCAAATTGATCTTTATAAATCACTTCATCGATCTAGGGGTGAACATTTGTGCACAGAAAAGGGGGACGGGGTCTACGATGCCCCGAAAGGTAGGGGGTGCATGGACGAAAATATAGCGCGTGTTATATAATTATGTATTATATACGTGTATTCCAACAATTCCACTTTGGTCTGGTAATACATTCGCCGCTAATCGAAATCACCTTTTTATGTCTTGAAAATCAACCAAATTGATCTTTATTAATCACTTCATCGATTTAGGGGTGAACATTGGTGCACAGAAAAGGGGGACGGGGTCTACGATGCCCCGAAAGGTAGGGGGTGCATGGACGAAAATATAGCGCGTGTTATATAATTATGTATTATATACGTGTATTCCAACAATTCCACTTTGGTCTGGTAATACATTCGCCGCTAATCGAAATCACCTTTTTATGTCTTGAAAATCGACCAAATTGATCTTTATAAATCCTTTCATCAATCTAGGGGTGAACATTGGTGCACAGAAAAGGGGGACGGGGTCTACGATGCCCCGAAAGGTAGGGGGTGCATGGACGAAAATATAGCGCGTGTTATATAATTATGTATTATATACGTGTATTCCAACAATTCCACTTTGGTCTGGTAATACATTCGCCGCTAATCGAAATCACCATTTTATGTCTTGAAAATCAACCAAATTGATCTTTATTAATCACTTCATCGATTTAGGGGTGAACATTGGTGCACAGAAAAGGGGGACGGGGTCTACGATGCCCCGAAAGGTAGGGGGTGCATGGACGAAAATATAGCGCGTGTTATATAATTATGTATTATATACGTGTATTCCAACAATTCCACTTTGGTCTGTTAATACATTCGCCGCTAATCGAAATCATCATTTCATGTCTTGAAAATCAACCAAATTGATCTTTATTAATCACTTCATCGATTTAGGGGTGAACATTGGTGCACAGAAAAGGGGGACGGGGTCTACGATGCCCCAAAAGGTAGGGGGTGCTTGGACGAAAATATAGCGCGTGTTATATAATTATGTATTATATACGTGTATTCCAACAATTCCACTTCGGTCTGGTAATACATTCGCCGCTAATCGAAATCACCTTTTATTGTCTTGAAAATCAACCAAATTGATCTTTTTTAATCACTTCATCGATTAAGGGTTGAACATTGGTGCACAGAAAAGGGGGACGGGGTCTACGATGCCCCGAAAGGTAGGGGGTGCATGGACGAAAATATAGCGCGTGTTATATAATTATGTATTATATACGTGTATTGCAACAATTCCACTTTGGTCTGGTAATACATTCGCCGCTAATCGAAATCACCATTTTATGTCTTGAAAATCAACCAAATTGATCTTTATTAATCACTTCATCGATTTAGGGGTGAACATTGGTGCACAGAAAAAGGGGACGGGGTCTACGATGCCCCGAAAGGTAGGGGGTGCATGGACGAAAATATAGCGCGTGTTATATAATTATGTATTATATACGTGTATTCCAACAATTCCACTTTGGTCTGGTAATACATTCGCCGCTAATCGAAATCACCATTTTATGTCTTGAAAATCAACCAAATTGATCTTTATTAATCACTCCATCGATTTAGGGGTGAATATTGGTGCACAGAAAAGGGGGACGGGGTCTACGATGCCCCGAAAGGTAGGGGGTGCATGGACGAAAATATAGCGCGTGTTATATAATTATGTATTATAAACGTGTATTCCAACAATTCCACTTTGGTCTGGTAATACATTCGCCGCTAATCGAAATCACCATTTTATGTCTTGAAAATCAACCAAATTGATCTTTATTAATCACTTCATCGATTTAGGGGTGAACATTGGTGTACAGAAAGAGGGGACGGGGTCTACGATGCCCCAAAAGGTAGGGGGTGCATGGACGAAAATATAGCGCGTGTTATATAATTATGTATTATATACGTGTATTCCAACAATGCCACTTTGGTCTGGTAATACATTCGCCGCTAATCGAAATCACCTTTTTATGTCTTGAAAATCGACCAAATTGATCTTTATAAATCACTTCATCGATCTAGGGGTGAACATTGGTGCACAGAAAAGGGGGACGGGGTCTACGATGCCCCGAAAGGTAGGGGGTGCATGGACGAAAATATAGCGCGTGTTATATAATTATGTATTATATACGTGTATTCCAACAATTCCACTTTCGTCTGGTAATACATTCGCCGCTAATCGAAATCACCATTTTATGTCTTGAAAATCAACCAAATTGATCTTTATTAATCACTACATCGATTTAGGGGTGAACATTGGTGCACAGAAAAGGGGGACGGGGTCTACGATGCCCCGAAAGGTAGGGGGTGCATGGACGAAAATATAGCGCGCGTTATATAATTATGTATTATATACGTGTATTCCAACAATTCCACTTTGGTCTGGTAATACATTCGCCGCTAATCGAAATCACCATTTTATGTCTTCAAAATCAACCAAATTGATCTTTATTATTCACTTCATCGATTTAGGGGTAAACATTGGTGCACAGAAAAGGGGGACGGGGTCTACGATGCCCCGAAAGGTAGGGGGTGCATGGACGAAAATATAGCGCGTGTTATATAATCATGTATTATATACGTGTATTCCAACAATTCCACTTTGGTCTGGTAATACATTCGCCGCTAATCGAAATCACCTTTTTATGTCTTGAAAATCGACCAAATTGATATTTATAAATCACTTCATCGATCTAGGGGTGAACATTGGTGCACAGAAAAGGGGGACGGGGTCTACGATGCCCCGAAAGGTAGGGGGTGCATGGACGAAAATATAGCGCGTGTTATATAATTATGTATTATATACGTGTATTCCAACAATTCCACTTTGGTCTGGTAATACATTCGCCGCTAATCGAAATCACCTTTTTATGTCTTGAAAATCAACCAAATTGATCTTTATTAATCACTTCATCGATTTAGGGGTGAACATTGGTGCACAGAAAAGGGGGACGGGGTCTATGATGCCCCGAAAGGTAGGGGCTTCATGGACGAAAATATAGCGCGTGTTATATAATTATGTATTATATACGTGTATTCCAACAATTCCACTTTGGTCTGGTAATACATTCGCCGCTAATCGAAATCACCATTTTATGTCTTGAAAATCAACCAAATTGATCTTTATTAATCACTTCATCGATTTAGGGGTGAACATTGGTGCACAGAAAAGGGGGACGGGGTCTACGATGCCCCGAAAGGTAGGGGATGCATGGACGAAAATATAGCGCGTGTTATATAATTATGTATTATATACGTGTATTCCAACAATTCCACTTTGGTCTGGTAATACATTCGCCGCTAATCGAAATCACCTTTTTATGTCTTGAAAATCGACCAAATTGATCTTTATAAATCACTTCATCGATCTAGGGGTGAACATTTGTGCACAGAAAAGGGGGACGGGGTCTACGATGCCCCGAAAGGTAGGGGGTGCATGGACGAAAATATAGCGCGTGTTATATAATTATGTATTATATACGTGTATTCCAACAATTCCACTTTGGTCTGGTAATACATTCGCCGCTAATCGAAATCACCTTTTTATGTCTTGAAAATCAACCAAATTGATCTTTATTAATCACTTCATCGATTTAGGGGTGAACATTGGTGCACAGAAAAGGGGGACGGGGTCTACGATGCCCCGAAAGGTAGGGGGTGCATGGACGAAAATATAGCGCGTGTTATATAATTATGTATTATATACGTGTATTCCAACAATTCCACTTTGGTCTGGTAATACATTCGCCGCTAATCGAAATCACCTTTTTATGTCTTGAAAATCGACCAAATTGATCTTTATAAATCACTTCATCGATCTAGGGGTGAACATTGGTGCACAGAAAAGGGGGACGGGGTCTACGATGCCCCGAAAGGTAGGGGGTGCATGGACGAAAATATAGCGCGTGTTATATAATTATGTATTATATACGTGTATTCCAACAATTCCACTTTGGTCTGGTAATACATTCGCCGCTAATCGAAATCACCATTTTATGTCTTGAAAATCAACCAAATTGATCTTTATTAATCACTTCATCGATTTAGGGGTGATCATTGGTGCACAGAAAAGGGGGACGGGGTCTACGATGCCCCGAAAGGTAGGGGGTGCATGGACGAAAATATAGCGCGTGTTATATAATTATGTATTATATACGTGTATTCCAACAATTCCACTTTGGTCTGTTAATACATTCGCCGCTAATCGAAATCACCATTTCATGTCTTGAAAATCAACCAAATTGATCTTTATTAATCACTTCATCGATTTAGGGGTAAACATTGGTGCACAGAAAAGGGGGACGGGGTCTACGATGCCCCGAAAGGTAGGGGGTGCTTGGACGAAAATATAGCGCGTGTTATATAATTATGTATTATATACGTGTATTCCAACAATTCCACTTCGGTCTGGTAATACATTCGCCGCTAATCGAAATCACCTTTTTATGTCTTGAAAATCAACCAAATTGATCTTTATTAATCACTTCATCGATTTAGGGTTGAACATTGGTGCACAGAAAAGGGGGACGGGGTCTACGATGCCCCGAAAGGTAGGGGGTGCATGGACGAAAATATAGCGCGTGTTATATAATTATGTATTATATACGTGTATTCCAACAATTCCACTTTGGTCTGGTAATACATTCGCCGCTAATCGAAATCACCTTTTTATGTCTTGAAAATCAACCAAATTGATCTTTATTAATCACTTCATCGATTTAGGGGTGAACATTGGTGCACAGAAAAGGGGGACGGGGTCTACGATGCCCCGAAAGGTAGGGGGTGCATGGACGAAAATATAGCGCGTGTTATATAATTATGTATTATATACGTGTATTCCAACAATTCCACTTTGGTCTGGTAATACATTCGCCGCTAATCGAAATCACCTTTTTATGTCTTGAAAATCGACCAAATTGATCTTTATAAATCACTTCATCGATCTAGGGGTAAACATTGGTGCACAGAAAAGGGGGACGGGGTCTACGATGCCCCGAAAGGTAGGGGGTGCATGGACGAAAATATAGCGCGTGTTATATAATTATGTATTATATACGTGTATTCCAACATTGCCACTTTGGTCTGGTAATACATTCGCCGCTAATCGAAATCACCTTTTTATGTCTTGAAAATCGACCAAATTGATCTTTATAAATCACTTCATCGATCTAGGGGTAAACATTGGTGCACAGAAAAGGGGGACGGGGTCTACGATGCCCCGAAAGGTAGGGGGTGCATGGACGAAAATATAGCGCGTGTTATATAATTATGTATTATATACGTGTATTCCAACAATTCCACTTTCGTCTGGTAATACATTCGCCGCTAATCGAAATCACCATTTTATGTCTTGAAAATCAACCAAATTGATCTTTATTAATCACTACATCGATTTAGGGGTGAACATTGGTGCACAGAAAAGGGGGACGGGGTCTACGATGCCCCGAAAGGTAGGGGGTGCATGGACGAAAATATAGCGCGCGTTATATAATTATGTATTATATACGTGTATTCCAACAATTCCACTTTGGTCTGGTAATACATTCGCCGCTAATCGAAATCACCATTTTATGTCTTCAAAATCAACCAAATTGATCTTTATTATTCACTTCATCGATTTAGGGGTAAACAGTGGTGCACAGAAAAGGGGGACGGGGTCTACGATGCCGCGAAAGGTAGGGGGTGCATGGACGAAAATATAGCGCGTGTTATATAATCATGTATTATATACGTGTATTCCAACAATTCCACTTTGGTCTGGTAATACATTCGCCGCTAATCGAAATCACCTTTTTATGTCTTGAAAATCGACCAAATTGATATTTATAAATCACTTCATCGATCTAGGGGTGAACATTGGTGCACAGAAAAGGGGGACGGGGTCTACGATGCCCCGAAAGGTAGGGGGTGCATGGACGAAAATATAGCGCGTGTTATATAATTATGTATTATATACGTGTATTCCAACAATTCCACTTTGGTCTGGTAATACATTCGCCGCTAATCGAAATCACCTTTTTATGTCTTGAAAATCAACCAAATTGATCTTTATTAATCACTTCATCGATTTAGGGGTGAACATTGGTGCACAGAAAAGGGGGACGGGGTCTATGATGCCCCGAAAGGTAGGGGCTGCATGGACGAAAATATAGCGCGTGTTATATAATTATGTATTATATACGTGTATTCCAACAATTCCACTTTGGTCTGGTAATACATTCGCCGCTAATCGAATTCACCATTTTATGTCTTGAAAATCAACCAAATTGATCTTTATTAATCACTTCATCGATTTAGGGGTGAACATTGGTGCACAGAAAAGGGGGACGGGGTCTACGATGCCCCGAAAGGTAGGGGATGCATGGACGAAAATATAGCGCGTGTTATATAATTATGTATTATATACGTGTATTCCAACAATTCCACTTTGGTCTGGTAATAAATTCGCCGCTAATCGAAATCACCATTTTATGTCTTGAAAATCAACCAAATTGATCTTTATTAATCACTTCATCGATTTAGGGGTAAACATTGGTGCACAGAAAAGGGGGACGGAGTCTACGATGCCCTGAAAGGTAGGGGGTGCATGGACGAAAATATAGCGCGTGTTATATAATTATGTATTATATACGTGTATTCCAACAATTCCACTTTGGTCTTGTAATACATTCGCCGCTAATCGAAATCACCATTTTATGTCTTGAAAATCGACCAAATTGATCTTAATAAATCACTTCATCGATCTAGGGGTGAACATTGGTGCACAGAAAAGGGGGACGGGGTCTACGATGCCCCGAAAGGTAGGGGGTGCATGGACGAAAATATAGCGCGTGTTATATAATTATGTATTATATACGTGTATTCCAACAATTCCACTTTGGTCTGGTAATACATTCGCCGCTAATCGAATTCACCATTTTATGTCTTGAAAATCAACCAAATTGATCTTTATTAATCACTTCATCGATTTAGGGGTGAACATTGGTGCACAGAAAAGGGGGACGGGGTCTACGATGCCCTGAAAGGTAGGGGGTGCATGGACGAAAATATAGAGCGTGTTATATAATTATGTATTATATACGTGTATTCCAACAATTCCACTTTGGTCTGGTAATACATTCGCCGCTAATCGAAATCACCATTTTATGTCTTGAAAATCGACCAAATTGATCTTAATAAATCACTTCATCGATCTAGGGGTGAACATTGGTGCACAGAAAAGGGGGACGGGGTCAACGATGCCCCGAAAGGTAGGGGGTGCATGGACGAAACTATAGCGCGTGTTATATAATTATGTATTATATACGTGTATTCCAACAATTCCACTTTGGTCTGGTAATACATTCGCCGCTAATCGAAATCACCATTTTATGTCTTGAAAATCAACCAAATTGATCTTTATTAATCACTACATCGATTTAGGGGTAAACATTGGTGCACAGAAAAGGGGGACGGGGTCTACGATGCCCTGAAAGGTAGGGGGTGCATGGACGAAAATATAGCGCGTGTTATATAATTATGTATTATATACGTGTATTCCAACAATTCCACTTTGGTCTGGTAATACATTCGCCGCTAATCGAAATCACCATTTTATGTCTTGAAAATCGACCAAATTTATCTTAATAAATCACTTCATCGATCTAGGGGTGAACATTGGTGCACAGAAAAGGGGGACGGGGTCTACGATGCCCCGAAAGGTAGGGGGTGCATGGACGAAAATATAGCGCGTGTTATATAATTATGTATTATATACGTGTATTCCAACAATTCCACTTTGGTCTGGTAATACATTCGCCGCTAATCGAATTCACCATTTTATGTCTTGAAAATCAACCAAATTGATCTTTATTAATCACTTCATCGATTTAGGGGTGAACATTGGTGCACAGAAAAGGGGGACGGGGTCTACGATGCCCTGAAAGGTAGGGGGTGCATGGACGAAAATATAGAGCGTGTTATATAATTATGTATTATATACGTGTATTCCAACAATTCCACTTTGGTCTGGTAATACATTCGCCGCTAATCGAAATCACCATTTTATGTCTTGAAAATCGACCAAATTGATCTTAATAAATCACTTCATCGATCTAGGGGTGAACATTGGTGCACAGAAAAGGGGGACGGGGTCTACGATGCCCCGAAAGGTAGGGGGTGCATGGACGAAAATATAGCGCGTGTTATATAATTATGTATTATATACGTGTATTCCAAAAATTCCACTTTGGTCTGGTAATACATTCGCCGCTAATCGAAATCACCTTTTTATGTCTTGAAAATCAACCAAATTGATCTTTATTAATCACTTCATCGATTAAGGGGTGAACATTGGTGCACAGAAAAAGGGGACGGGGTCTACGATGCCCCGAAAGGTAGGGGGTGCATGGACGAAAATATAGCGCGTGTTATATAATTATGTATTATATACGTGTATTCCAACAATTCCACTTTGGTCTGGTAATACATTCGCCGCTAATCGAAATCACCTTTTTATGTCTTGAAAATCGACCAAATTGATCTTTATAAATCACTTCATCGATCTAGGGGTGAACATTTGTGCACAGAAAAGGGGGACGGGGTCTACGATGCCCCGAAAGGTAGGGGGTGCATGGACGAAAATATAGCGCGTGTTATATAATTATGTATTATATACGTGTATTCCAACAATTCCACTTTGGTCTGGTAATACATTCGCCGCTAATCGAAATCACCTTTTTATGTCTTGAAAATCGACCAAATTGATCTTTATAAATCACTTCATCGATCTAGGGGTGAACATTGGTGCACAGAAAAGGGGGACGGGGTCTACGATGCCCCGAAAGGTAGGGGGTGCATGGACGAAAATATAGCGCGTGTTATATAATTATGTATTATATACGTGTATTCCAACAATTCCACTTTCGTCTGGTAATACATTCGCCGCTAATCGAAATCACCATTTTATGTCTTGAAAATCAACCAAATTGATCTTTATTAATCACTTCACCGATTTAGGGGTGAACATTGGTGCACAGAAAAGGGGGACGGGGTCTACGATGCCCCGAAAGGTAGGGGGTGCATGGACGAAAATATAGCGCGTGTTATATAATTATGTATTATATACGTGTTGTGGTCAGGTCAGGAGGCTTGTCAGGTATGGAGACCTGGCAGTTTTCTGCTACTGGTAACCTGGAAGCCAGTACTACCTGTTTCAGGGTCGAGTCGACGGCGACTAAACCGTCTCCCCCACCTTTTCCTTTTGGGTTTCGGTGTGGAGGGTGGCTGGACACCCTGATGGAATGAAAAGTAAGATCCATCTTAAAGGGCGCTGGCCTAGGAGAGCCAACAGCGGCCATCCAGCAAATCAGGGTAGATGGAACTCTCTAGCCTTGGCAGGCCTTTCATCTAGGACAAGGAAAGTCTGATGTAAAACCTACGACTCGAGGACCTCGCTGTCACCGTCCCAGCTAGCTAGGCTATGGCAGATGAACCCCGGGTGTAAAGGGTGGGGCCAGGACTGCGCACACTGTACTCCACTTTAAACCTCCATAGCGCAGGCATAAAGGACATGTCCATGTCCAAAACGCCACCAAACTTACCAAGCCCTGTAGCGACGGGAAAGGGGCGAAATCGGCAGGTGGAAGATGTCACTGGAAGCCGCAGTTCCAATCCTGCATGCAGGCGGTTCAGGATATTGGTCGCCTGATGTTGACCCAGAGACGACGGCATCATTCGGCAGCACCCTGAACGACCGAGCAGCCTTATCTAGGGACAGCACTGCTTGCTCCACACGGAGAGGGGCCTAGAAAAGGTGGCCTAACCAAAGCTCGTCTCTCATCACCCAGTTGGCTAGCCGCGGTCAACGGGCATCTTCTCACGCGGTCGAACAACAACAAAGAAAAAAAGGTACACACCCACCTGTAAGGGTGTACAAACACTGAAACTAGCATGCTGGAACATCAGAACTATGCTTGACCGAACTGACAGCAACCGACCGGAACGTCGCTCTGCTCTTATCGCGCATGAACTATCAAGGCTTGATGTTGACATTGCTGCCCTAAGCGAAGTCCGCTTCTCAGAAGAAGGCAGCCTACATGAGCAGGGCGCTGGATACACCCTCTTCTGGTCAGGGAAACCTGCAACGGAAAGACGTCTAGCTGGCGTTGGTTTCATGCTCAAATCTTCCATCGCCTCCAAGCTGGAAAACCTACCAACTGGTCATTCCGACCGCATCATGTCCATGCGCCTGCCTCTAAAGAACAAGCAGCATGCAACACTTTTTAGTGTGTATGCTCCGACTCTTCAAGCCGATCCTGCAGAAAAAGACATGTTCTACTCGGAACTCCGCAGACTTCTCCAAAGCACCCCTGCAGACGACAAGCTGTTAATTCTCGGCGACTTTAATGCTAGAGTAGGACAGGATGATGTCGCCTGGAAAGGAGTACTCGGAAGGCATGGTGTTGGAAAGTGTAACGACAACGGACGCTTGCTGCTGGAGCTCTGCATGGAACAACAACTTGTCATTACCAACACCGTCTTCCAGCAAAAGGACAGTCTCAAGACAACATGGATGCATCCTCGTTCTAAACACTGGTACCTCATTGACTATGTCTTAGTGCGTGGACGTGACCTAAACGACATCCTTCACACCAGAGTGATGCCCAGCGCAGAATGTCATACTGACCATCGCCTAGTGCGCTGCAAACTCAGGATGCATTTCAAACCTAAGCTAAGAAAGGGAGGCCCCCGCAGGAAAAAGTTTGATCTCAACAAGCTACAATCAGCTGAAGTGAAAGCTGAGTTCCAGGTAGGCATACAGGCCAAGCTTGAAAACAACAGCTGCCTAGAGGATCCTTCTCCTGAAACACTATGGAACTCGCTTAAAGCTTCCATTCTGCAGTCATCTGAGGAAACTATCGGGTTTTCCATAAAGAAGAGCAGAGATTGGTTTGACGAAAACAACAAAGAGATCCAGGAACTGCTGGAAAAGAAGAGATCGGCCCACCAGGCCCACCTGTCACATCCGTCCTGTCCTGTGAAGAAAGCTGCCTTCCGTCACATCTGCAACAACCTCCAGCGTAAGTTTCGTGTGATGCAAAATGAGTGGTGGACCAAACTTGCAGCAAGAACACAGCAGTACGCCGATGCTGGTGACTACAGAAGCTTCTATGAAGCCATCAGGGCTGTTTATGGCCCCAGACACCAGGCTCAGAGTCCATTACGCAGTGCGGATGGACTGACACTCCTCAAAGACAAGACATCTATCCTTACCCGATGGTCTGAGCACTTCCAGGCACTCTTTGGAGCTGACGGGGTTGTCCAGGACTCAGCAACCCTCCGCATCCCCCAGCTGTCAGTCAAGGAGGAACTGGATGTACCGCCCTCTCTGCAAGAACTTACAAAAGCCATTGAGCAGATGAAGAGTGGCAAAGCAGCAGGAGTTGATGGAATTCCACCTGAGATATGGAAATGTGGAGGACCAGTGTTACACAACAAGCTCCATGAACTCCTTGTCTGTTGTTGGGAACAGGGCAAGCTACCAGGAGACCTCCGCGATGCAGTCATCATTACCTTATACAAGAATAAGGGGGAAAGGTCTGACTGCTCAAACTACAGGGGTATCACTCTACTGTCCATCGCAGGAAAAATCTTTGCCCGAGTGCTCTTGAATAGGCTAGTACCTGTCATCGCAGAAGACCACTTCCCAGAAACCCAGTGTGGCTTCAGAGCAAACCGAGGTACCACAGACATGGTCTTCGTCCTCCGTCAGCTCCAAGAGAAATGCCGGGAACAAAATGAAGGACTGTACATAACGTTTGTCGACCTAACCAAGGCATTTGACACGGTGAGCAGAAAGGGCCTCTGGCTAATCTTGGAACGCCTCGGTTGTCCCCCAAGGTTCCTCAGTATGATCATCCAGCTGCATGAAAACCAGCGTGGCCAAGTTAGGTTAAACAGCCATCACTCCGAATCTTTCCCAATCACAAACGGTGTGAAACAGGGTTGTGTCCTTGCACCGACGCTGTTCAGTATCTTCTTCAGCGTAATGCTCAAGCAGGCCATGGAAGGTCTTGATGAAGACGAGGCTGTCTACATCCGCTACCGCCTCGATGGCAGTCTATTCAATCTCAGGAGACTGCAGGCCCACACAAAAACTTGTGAGCAAATATTTAGAGACCTTCTCTTTGCCGATGATGCTGCCCTCGTTGCCCATACCGAAAGAGCCCTGCAGTGCTTGACATCCTGCTTTGCGGAGGCTGCTCAACTCTTCGGACTCGAAGTCAGCTTGAAGAAGACGGAAGTCCTCCATCAACCTGCACCCCGGGAAGAGTACCGCCTTCCTCACATCACTATTGGCGAGACTGTGTTGAAGAGCGTTCACCAGTTTACCTACCTGGGATGTACAATTACTTCAGACGCCAAGATTGACAGGGAAGTAGACAACAGACTGGCCAAAGCTAACAGTGCCTTCGGCAGACTGTACAAGCGGGTCTGGAGAAATAAGCATCTGAAAAGGGGCACCAAGATCAGCGTATACAGAGCTGTTGTCCTCACCACCCTACTGCACGGTTCTGAGTCGTGGGTAACTTACCGCCACCACATGCGACTCCTGGAGCGTTTCCATCAGCGCTGTCTCCGGATCATCCTCAACATTCACTGGACCGACTATGTCACAAATGTTGAGGTCCTTGAACAGGCGGAGATCCCCAGTATCGAGGCCATGCTGCTGAAGACTCAGCTCCGTTGGGCAGGACACATCTCAATAATGGAAGACCATCGCCTGCCCAAGATAGCCCTGTACGGCGAACTTTCTACTGGCAATCGTGACAGAGGGACTCCAAAGAAACGCTTCAAGGACATCCTGAAGAAGTCCCTCGGTACATGCCATATCGATCATTGCCAGTGGTCTACTCTGGCTGCTGACCGTGCTAGCTGGCGACATATAGTCCATCAGGCTGCCTCTTCTTTCGAGGAATCCCGAAAAGATCACCTGAGGGAGAAACGTCGCCGCAGAAAGAATCGCGAAGCCTCAGCAGCCACACCAAACGTGACTTTTGACTGCGGCCGCTGTGGCCGGGCCTGTCTATCAAGTATTGGCCTTGTGAGTCACATGCGTGCCTGCAGTCGACGTGGACTGCCTTTATAAATCTTCGTTCGCGAAGCAAGCCAAGAGATATACGTGTATTCCAACAATTCCACTTTGGTCTGTTAATACATTCGCCGCTAATCGAAATCATCATTTCATGTCTTGAAAATCAACCAAATTGATCTTTATTAATCACTTCATCGATTTAGGGGTGAACATTGGTGCACAGAAAAGGGGGACGGGGTCTACGATGCCCCAAAAGGTAGGGGGTGCTTGGACGAAAATATAGCGCGTGTTATATAATTATGTATTATATACGTGTATTCCAACAATTCCACTTCGGTCTGGTAATACATTCGCCGCTAATCGAAATCACCTTTTTATGTCTTGAAAATCAACCAAATTGATCTTTATTAATCACTTCATCGATTTAGGGTTTAACATTGGTGCACAGAAAAGGGGGACGGGGTCTACGATGCCCCGAAAGGTAGGGGGTGCATGGACGAAAATATAGCGCGTGTTATATAATTATGTATTACATACGTGTATTCCAACAATTCCACTTTGGTCTGGTAATACATTCGCCGCTAATCGAAATCACCATTTTATGTCTTGAAAATCAACTAAATTGATCTTTATTAATCACTTCATCGATTTAGGGGTGAACATTGGTGCACAGAAAAAGGGGACGGGGTCTACGATGCCCCGAAAGGTAGGGGGTGCATGGACGAAAATATAGCGCGTGTTATATAATTATGTATTATATACGTGTATTCCAACAATTCCACTTTGGTCTGGTAATACATTCGCCGCTAATCGAAATCACCATTTTATGTCTTGAAAATCAACCAAATTGATCTTTATTAATCACTTCATCGATTTAGGGGTGAACATTGGTGCACAGAAAAGGGGGACGGGGTCTACGATGCCCCGAAAGGTAGGGGGTGCATGGACGAAAATATAGCGCGTGTTATATAATTATGTATTATAAACGTGTATTCCAACAATTCCACTTTGGTCTGGTAATACATTCGCCGCTAATCGAAATCACCATTTTATGTCTTGAAAATCAACCAAATTGATCTTTATTAATCACTTCATCGATTTAGGGGTGAACATTGGTGTACAGAAAGAGGGGACGGGGTCTACGATGCCCCGAAAGGTTGGGGGTGCATGGACGAAAATATAGCGCGTGTTATATAATTATGTATTATATACGTGTATTCCAACAATGCCACTTTGGTCTGGTAATACATTCGCCGCTAATCGAAATCACCTTTTTATGTCTTGAAAATCGACCAAATTGATCTTTATAAATCACTTCATCGATCTAGGGGTGAACATTGGTGCACAAAAAAGGGGGACGGGGTCTACGATGCCCCGAAAGGTAGGGGGTGCATGGACGAAAATATAGCGCGTGTTATATTATTATGTATTATATACGTGTATTCCAACAATTCCACTTTCGTCTGGTAATACATTCGCCGCTAATCGAAATCACCATTTTATGTCTTGAAAATCAACCAAATTGATCTTTATTAATCACTACATCGATTTAGGGGTTAACATTGGTGCACAGAAAAGGGGGACGGGGTCTACGATGCCCCGAAAGGTAGGGGGTGCATGGACGAAAATATAGCGCGTGTTATATAATTATGTATTATATACGTGTATTCCAACAATTCCACTTTGGTCTGGTAAAACATTCGCCGCTAATCGAAATCACCATTTTATGTCTTGAAAATCAACCAAATTGATCTTTATTAATCACTTCATCGATTTAGGGGTGAACATTGGTGCACAGAAAAAGGGGACGGGGTCTACGATGCCCCGAAAGGTAGGGGGTGCATGGACGAAAATATAGCGCGTGTTATATAATTATGTATTATATACGTGTATTCCAACAATTCCACTTTGGTCTGGTAATACATTCGCCGCTAATCGAAATCACCATTTTATGTCTTGAAAATCAACCAAATTGATCTTTATTAATCACTTCATCGATTTAGGGGTGAACATTGGTGCACAGAGAAGGGGGACGGGGTCTACGATGCCCCGAAAGGTAGGAGGTGCATGGACGAAAATATAGCGCGTGTTATATAATTATGTATTATATACGTGTATTCCAACAATTCCACTTTGGTCTGGTAATACATTCGCCGCTAATCGAAATCACCTTTTTATGTCTTGAAAATCAACCAAATTGATCTTTATTAATCACTTCATCGATTTAGGGGTGAACATTGGTGCACAGAAAAGGGGGACGGGGTCTATGATGCCCCAAAAGGTAGGGGGTGCTTGGACGAAAATATAGCGCGTGTTATTTAATTATGTATTATATACGTGTATTCCAACAATTCCACTTCGGTCTGGTAATACATTCGCCGCTAATCGAAATCACCTTTTTATGTCTTGAAAATCAACCAAATTGATCTTTATTAATCACTTCATCGATTTAGGGTTGAACATTGGTGCACAGAAAAGGGGGACGGGGTCTACGATGCCCCGAAAGGTAGGGGGTGCATGGACGAAAATATAGCGCGTGTTATATAATTATGTATTATATACGTGTATTCCAACAATTCCACTTTGGTCTGGTAATACATTCGCCGCTAATCGAAATCACCATTTTATGTCTTGAAAATCAACCAAATTGATCTTTATTAATCACTTCATCGATTTAGGGGTGAACATTGATGCACAGAAAAAGGGGACGGGGTCTACGATGCCCCGAAAGGTAGGGGGTGCATGGACGAAAATATAGCGCGTGTTATATAATTATGTATTATATACGTGTATTCCAACAATTCCACTTTGGTCTGGTAATACATTCGCCGCTAATCGAAATCACCATTTTATGTCTTGAAAATCAACCAAATTGATCTTTATTAATCACTTCATCGATTTAGGGGTGAACATTGGTGCACAGAAAAGGGGGACGGGGTCTACGATGCCCCGAAAGGTAGGGGGTGCATGGACGAAAATATAGCGCGTGTTATATAATTATGTATTATAAACGTGTATTCCAACAATTCCACTTTGGTCTGGTAATACATTCGCCGCTAATCGAAATCACCATTTTATGTCTTGAAAATCAACCAAATTGATCTTTATTAATCACTTCATCGATTTAGGGGTGAACATTGGTGTAAAAAAAGAGGGGACGGGGTCTACGATGCCCCGAAAGGTAGGGGGTGCATGGACGAAAATATAGCGCGTGTTATATAATTATGTATTATATACGTGTATTCCAACAATGCCACTTTGGTCTGGTAATACATTCGCCGCTAATCGAAATCACCTTTTTATGTCTTGAAAATCGACCAAATTGATCTTTATAAATCACTTCATCGATCTAGGGGTGAACATTGGTGCACAGAAAAGGGGGACGGGGTCTACGATGCCCCGAAAGGTAGGGGGTGCATGGACGAAAATATAGCGCGTGTTATATAATTATGTATTATATACGTGTATTCCAACAATTCCACTTTGGTCTGGTAATACATTCGCCGCTAATCGAAATCACCATTTTATGTCTTGAAAATCGACCAAATTGATCTTAATAAATCACTTCATCGATCTAGGGGTGAACATTGGTGCACAGAAAAGGGGGACGGGGTCTACGATGCCCCGAAAGGTAGGGGGTGCATGGACGAAAATATAGCGCGTGTTATATAATTATGTATTATATACGTGTATTCCAACAATTCCACTTTGGTCTGGTAATACATTCGCCGCTAATCGAATTCACCATTTTATGTCTTGAAAATCAACCAAATTGATCTTTATTAATCACTTCATCGATTTAGGGGTGAACATTGTTGCACAGAAAAGGGGGACGGGGTCTACGATGCCCTGAAAGGTAGGGGGTGCATGGACGAAAATATAGCGCGTGTTATATAATTATGTATTATATACGTGTATTCCAACAATTCCACTTTGGTCTGGTAATACATTCGCCGCTAATCGAAATCACCATTTTATGTCTTGAAAATCGACCAAATTGATCTTAATAAATCACTTCATCGATCTAGGGGTGAACATTGGTGCACAGAAAAGGGGGACGGGGTCTACGATGCCCCGAAAGGTAGGGGGTGCATGGACGAAAATATAGCGCGTGTTATATAATTATGTATTATATACGTGTATTCCAACAATTCCACTTTGGTCTGGTAATACATTCGCTGCTAATCGAAATCACCTTTTTATGTCTTGAAAATCAACCAAATTGATCTTTATTAATCACTTCATCGATCTAGGGGTGAACATTTGTGCACAGAAAAGGGGGACGGGGTCTACGATGCCCCGAAAGGTAGGGGGTGCATGGACGAAAATATAGCGCGTGTTATATAATTATGTATTATATACGTGTAATCCAACAATTCCACTTTGGTCTGGTAATACATTCGCCGCTAATCGAAATCACCTTTTTATGTCTTGAAAATCGACCAAATTGATCTTTATAAATCACTTCATCGATCTAGGGGTGAACATTTGTGCACAGAAAAGGGGGACGGGGTCTACGATGCCCCGAAAGGTAGGGGGTGCATGGACGAAAATATAGCGCGTGTTATATAATTATGTATTATATACGTGTATTCCAACAATTCCACTTTGGTCTGGTAATACATTCGCCGCTAATCGAAATCACCTTTTTATGTCTTGAAAATCAACCAAATTGATCTTTATTAATCACTTCATCGATTTAGGGGTGAACATTGGTGCACAGAAAAGGGGGACGGGGTCTACGATGCCCCGAAAGGTAGGGGGTGCATGGACGAAAATATAGCGCGTGTTATATAATTATGTATTATATACGTGTATTCCAACAATTCCACTTTGGTCTGGTAATACATTCGCCGCTAATCGAAATCACCATTTTATGTCTTGAAAATCAACCAAATTGATCTTTATTAATCACTTCATCGATTTAGGGGTGAACATTGGTGCACAGAAAAGGGGGACGGGGTCTACGATGCCCCGAAAGGTAGGGGGTGCATGGACGAAAATATAGCGCGTGTTATATAATTATGTATTATATACGTGTATTCCAACAATTCCACTTTGGTCTGTTAATACATTCGCTTCTAATCGAAATCATCATTTCATGTCTTGAAAATCAACCAAATTGATCTTTATTAATCACTTCATCGATTTAGGGGTGAACATTGGTGCACAGAAAAGAGGGACGGGGTCTACGATGCCCCAAAAGGTAGGGGGTGCTTGGACGAAAATAAGGCGCGTGTTATATAATTATGTATTATATACGTGTATTCCAACAATTCCACTTTGGTCTGGTAATACATTCGCCGCTAATCGAAATCACCATTTTATGTCTTGAAAATCAACCAAATTGATCTTTATGAATCACTTCATCGATTTAGGGGTGAACATTGGTGCACAGAAAAAGGGGACGGGGTCTACGATGCCCCGAAAGGTAGGGGGTGCATGGACGAAAATATAGCGCGTGTTATATAATTATGTATTATATACGTGTAATCCAACAATTCCACTTTGGTCTGGTAATACATTCGCCGCTAATCGAAATCACCTTTTTATGTCTTGAAAATCGACCAAATTGATCTTTATAAATCACTTCATCGATCTAGGGGTGAACATTTGTGCACATAAAAGGGGGACGGGGTCTACGATGCCCCGAAAGGTAGGGGGTGCATGGACGAAAATATAGCGCGTGTTATATAATTATGTATTATATACGTGTATTCCAACAATTCCACTTTGGTCTGGTAATACATTCGCCGCTAATCGAAATCACCTTTTTATGTCTTGAAAATCAACCAAATTGATCTTTATTAATCACTTCATCGATTTAGGGGTGAACATTGTTGCACAGAAAAGGGGGACGGGGTCTACGATGCCCTGAAAGGTAGGGGGTGCATGGACGAAAATATAGCGCGTGTTATATAATTATGTATTATATACGTGTATTCCAACAATTCCACTTTGGTCTGGTAATACATTCGCCGCTAATCGAAATCACCATTTTATGTCTTGAAAATCGACCAAATTGATCTTAATAAATCACTTCATCGATCTAGGGGTGAACATTGGTGCACAGAAAAGGGGGACGGGGTCTACGATGCCCCGAAAGGTAGGGGGTGCATGGACGAAAATATAGCGCGTGTTATATAATTATGTATTATATACGTGTATTCCAACAATTCCACTTTGGTCTGGTAATACATTCGCTGCTAATCGAAATCACCTTTTTATGTCTTGAAAATCAACCAAATTGATCTTTATTAATCACTTCATCGATCTAGGGGTGAACATTTGTGCACATAAAAGGGGGACGGGGTCTACGATGCCCCGAAAGGTAGGGGGTGCATGGACGAAAATATAGCGCGTGTTATATAATTATGTATTATATACGTGTATTCCAACAATTCCACTTTGGTCTGGTAATACATTCGCCGCTAATCGAAATCACCTTTTTATGTCTTGAAAATCAACCAAATTGATCTTTATTAATCACTTCATCGATTTAGGGGTGAACATTGTTGCACAGAAAAGGGGGACGGGGTCTACGATGCCCTGAAAGGTAGGGGGTGCATGGACGAAAATATAGCGCGTGTTATATAATTATGTATTATATACGTGTATTCCAACAATTCCACTTTGGTCTGGTAATACATTCGCCGCTAATCGAAATCACCATTTTATGTCTTGAAAATCGACCAAATTGATCTTAATAAATCACTTCATCGATCTAGGGGTGAACATTGGTGCACAGAAAAGGGGGACGGGGTCTACGATGCCCCGAAAGGTAGGGGGTGCATGGACGAAAATATAGCGCGTGTTATATAATTATGTATTATATACGTGTATTCCAACAATTCCACTTTGGTCTGGTAATACATTCGCTGCTAATCGAAATCACCTTTTTATGTCTTGAAAATCAACCAAATTGATCTTTATTAATCACTTCATCGATCTAGGGGTGAACATTTGTGCACAGAAAAGGGGGACGGGGTCTACGATGCCCCGAAAGGTAGGGGGTGCATGGACGAAAATATAGCGCGTGTTATATAATTATGTATTATATACGTGTAATCCAACAATTCCACTTTGGTCTGGTAATACATTCGCCGCTAATCGAAATCACCTTTTTATGTCTTGAAAATCGACCAAATTGATCTTTATAAATCACTTCATCGATCTAGGGGTGAACATTTGTGCACAGAAAAGGGGGACGGGGTCTACGATGCCCCGAAAGGTAGGGGGTGCATGGACGAAAATATAGCGCGTGTTATATAATTATGTATTATATACGTGTATTCCAACAATTCCACTTTGGTCTGGTAATACATTCGCCGCTAATCGAAATCACCTTTTTATGTCTTGAAAATCAACCAAATTGATCTTTATTAATCACTTCATCGATTTAGGGGTGAACATTGGTGCACAGAAAAGGGGGACGGGGTCTACGATGCCCCGAAAGGTAGGGGGTGCATGGACGAAAATATAGCGCGTGTTATATAATTATGTATTATATACGTGTATTCCAACAATTCCACTTTGGTCTGGTAATACATTCGCCGCTAATCGAAATCACCATTTTATGTCTTGAAAATCAACCAAATTGATCTTTATTAATCACTTCATCGATTTAGGGGTGAACATTGGTGCACAGAAAAGGGGGACGGGGTCTACGATGCCCCGAAAGGTAGGGGGTGCATGGACGAAAATATAGCGCGTGTTATATAATTATGTATTATATACGTGTATTCCAACAATTCCACTTTGGTCTGTTAATACATTCGCCGCTAATCGAAATCATCATTTCATGTCTTGAAAATCAACCAAATTGATCTTTATTAATCACTTCATCGATTTAGGGGTGAACATTGGTGCACAGAAAAGAGGGACGGGGTCTACGATGCCCCAAAAGGTAGGGGGTGCTTGGACGAAAATAAGGCGCGTGTTATATAATTATGTATTATATACGTGTATTCCAACAATTCCACTTTGGTCTGGTAATACATTCGCCGCTAATCGAAATCACCATTTTATGTCTTGAAAATCAACCAAATTGATCTTTATGAATCACTTCATCGATTTAGGGGTGAACATTGGTGCACAGAAAAAGGGGACGGGGTCTACGATGCCCCGAAAGGTAGGGGGTGCATGGACGAAAATATAGCGCGTGTTATATAATTATGTATTATATACGTGTATTCCAACAATTCCACTTTGGTCTCGTAATACATTCGCCGCTAATCGAAATCACCATTTTATGTTTTGAAAATAAACCAAATTGATCTTTATTAATCACTTCATCGATTTAGGGGTGAACATTGGTGCACAGAAAAGGGGGACGGGGTCTACGATGCCCGGAAAGGTAGGGGGTGCATGGACGAAAATATAGCGCGTGTTATATAATTATGTATTATAAACGTGTATTCCAACAATTCCACTTTGGTCTGGTAATACATTCGCCGCTAATCGAAATCACCATTTTATGTCTTGAAAATCAACCAAATTGATCTTTATTAATCACTACATCGATTTAGGGGTGAACATTGGTGCACAAAAAAGGGGGACGGGGTCTACGATGCCCCGAAAGGTAGGGGGTGCATGGACGAAAATATAGCGCGCGTTATATAATTATGTATTATATACGTGTATTCCAACAATTCCACTTTGGTCTGGTAATACATTCGCCGCTAATCGAAATCACCATTTTATGTCTTCAAAATCAACCAAATTGATCTTTATTATTCACTTCATCGATTTAGGGGTAAACATTGGTGCACAGAAAAGGGGGACGGGGTCTACGATGCCCCGAAAGGTAGGGGGTGCATGGACGAAAATATAGCGCGTGTTATATAATCATGTATTATATACGTGTATTCCAACAATTCCACTTTGGTCTGGTAATACATTCGCCGCTAATCGAAATCACCTTTTTATGTCTTGAAAATCTACCAAATTGATATTTATAAATCACTTCATCGATCTAGGGGTGAACATTGGTGCACAGAAAAGGGGGACGGGGTCTACGATGCCCCGAAAGGTAGGGGGTGCATGGACGAAAATATAGCGCGTGTTATATAATTATGTATTATATACGTGTATTCCAACAATTCCACTTTGGTCTGGTAATACATTCGCCGCTAATCGAAATCACCTTTTTATGTCTTGAAAATCAACCAAATTGATCTTTATTAATCACTTCATCGATTTAGGGGTGAACATTGGTGCACAGAAAAGGGGGACGGGGTCTATGATGCCCCGAAAGGTAGGGGCTGCATGGACGAAAATATAGCGCGTGTTATATAATTATGTATTATATACGTGTATTCCAACAATTTCACTTTGGTCTGGTAATACATTCGCCGCTAATCGAAATCACCATTTTATGTTTTGAAAATCAACCAAATTGATCTTTATTAATCACTTCATCGATTTAGGGGTGAACATTGGTGCACAGAAAAGGGGGACGGGGTCTACGATGCCCCGAAAGGTAGGGGATGCATGGACGAAAATATAGCGCGTGTTATATAATTATGTATTATATACGTGTATTCCAACAATTCCACTTTGGTCTGGTAATACATTCGCCGCTAATCGAAATCACCATTTTATGTCTTGAAAATCAACCAAATTGATCTTTATTAATCACTTCATCGATTTAGGGGTGAACATTGGTGCACAGAAAAGGGGGACGGGGTCTACGATGCCCTGAAAGGTAGGGGGTGCATGGACGAAAATATAGCGCGTGTTATATAATTATGTATTATATACGTGTATTCCAACAATTCCACTTTGGTCTGGTAATACATTCGCCGCTAATCGAAATCACCATTTTATGTCTTGAAAATCGACCAAATTGATCTTAATAAATCACTTCATCGATCTAGGGGTGAACATTGGTGCACAGAAAAGGGGGACGGGGTCTACGATGCCCCGAAAGGTAGGGGGTGCATGGACGAAAATATAGCGCGTGTTATATAATTATGTATTATATACGTGTATTCCAACAATTCCACTTTGGTCTGGTAATACATTCGCCGCTAATCGAAATCACCATTTTATGTCTTGAAAATCAACCAAATTGATCTTTATTAATCACTTCATCGATTTAGGGGTGAACATTGGTGCACAGAAAAGGGGGACGGGGTCTACGATGCCCCAAAAGGTAGGGGGTGCTTGGACGAAAATATAGCGCGTGTTATATAATTATGTATTATATACGTGTATTCCAACAATTCCACTTCGGTCTGGTAATACATTCGCCGCTAATCGAAATCACCTTTTTATGTCTTGAAAATCAACCAAATTGATCTTTATTAATCACTTCATCGATTTCGGGTTGAACATTGGTGCACAGAAAAGGGGGACGGGGTCTACGATGCCCCGAAAGGTAGGGGGTGCATGGACGAAAATATAGCGCGTGTTATATAATTATGTATTATATACGTGTATTCCAACAATTCCACTTTGGTCTGGTAATACATTCGCCGCTAATCGAAATCACCATTTTATGTCTTGAAAATCAACCAAATTGATCTTTATTAATCACTTCATCGATTTAGGGGTGAACATTGGTGCACAGAAAAGGGGGACGGGGTCTACGATGCCCAGAAAGGTAGGGGGTGCATGGACGAAAATATAGCGCGTGTTATATAATTATGTATTATATACGTGTATTCCAACAATTCCACTTTGGTCTGGTAATACATTCGCCGCTAATCGAAATCACCATTTTATGTCTTGAAAATCAACCAAATTGATCTTTATTAATCACTTCATCGATTTAGGGGTGAACATTGGTGCACAGAAAAGGGGGACGGGGTCTACGATGCCCCGAAAGGTAGGGGGTGCATAGACGAAAATATAGCGCGTGTTATATAATTATGTATTATAAACGTGTATTCCAACAATTCCACTTTGGTCTGGTAATACATTCGCCGCTAATCGAAATCACCATTTTATGTCTTGAAAATCAACCAAATTGATCTTTATTAATCACTTCATCGATTTAGGGGTGAACATTGGTGTACAGAAAGAGGGGACGGTGTCTACGATGCCCCGAAAGGTAGGGGGTGCATGGACGAAAATATAGCGCGTGTTATATAATTATGTATTATATACGTGTATTCCAACAATGCCACTTTGGTCTGGTAATACATTCGCGGCTAATCGAAATCACCTTTTTATGTCTTGAAAATCGACCAAATTGATCTTTATAAATCACTTCATCGATCTAGGGGTGAACATTGGTGCACAGAAAAGGGGGACGGGGTCTACGATGCCCCGAAAGGTAGGGGGTGCATGGACGAAAATATAGCGCGTGTTATACTATTATGTATTATATACGTGTATTCCAACAATTCCACTTTCGTCTGGTAATACATTCGCCGCTAATCGAAATCACCATTTTATGTCTTGAAAATCAAGCAAATTGATCTTTATTAATCACTACATCGATTTAGGGGTGAACATTGGTGCACAGAAAAGGGGGACGGGGTCTACGATGCCCCGAAAGGTAGGGGGTGCATGGACGAAAATATAGCGCGCGTTATATAATTATGTATTATATACGTGTATTCCAACAATTCCACTTTGGTCTGGTAATACATTCGCCGCTAATCGAAATCACCATTTTATGTCTTCAAAATCAACCAAATTGATCTTTATTAATCACTTCATCGATTTAGGGGTAGACATTGGTGTACAGAAAAGGGGGACGGGGTCTACGATGCCCCGAAAGGTAGGGGCTGCATGGACGAAAATATAGCGCGTGTTATATAATTATGTATTATATACGTGTATTCCAACAATTTCACTTTGGTCTGGTAATACATTCGCCGCTAATCGAAATCACCATTTTATGTTTTGAAAATCAACCAAATTGATCTTTATTAATCACTTCATCGATTTAGGGGTGAACATTGGTGCACAGAAAAGGGGGACGGGGTCTACGATGCCCCGAAAGGTAGGGGATGCATGGACGAAAATATAGCGCGTGTTATATAATTATGTATTATATACGTGTATTCCAACAATTCCACTTTGGTCTGGTAATACATTCGCCGCTAATCGAAATCACCATTTTATGTCTTGAAAATCAACCAAATTGATCTTTATTAATCACTTCATCGATTTAGGGGTGAACATTGGTGCACAGAAAAGGGGGACGGGGTCTACGATGCCCTGAAAGGTAGGGGGTGCATGGACGAAAATATAGCGCGTGTTATATAATTATGTATTATATACGTGTATTCCAACAATTCCACTTTGGTCTGGTAATACATTCGCCGCTAATCGAAATCACCATTTTATGTCTTGAAAATCGACCAAATTGATCTTAATAAATCACTTCATCGATCTAGGGGTGAACATTGGTGCACAGAAAAGGGGGACGGGGTCTACGATGCCCCGAAAGGTAGGGGGTGCATGGACGAAAATATAGCGCGTGTTATATAATTATGTATTATATACGTGTATTCCAACAATTCCACTTTGGTCTGGTAATACATTCGCCGCTAATCGAAATCACCATTTTATGTCTTGAAAATCAACCAAATTGATCTTTATTAATCACTTCATCGATTTAGGGGTGAACATTGGTGCACAGAAAAGGGGGACGGGGTCTACGATGCCCCAAAAGGTAGGGGGTGCTTGGACGAAAATATAGCGCGTGTTATATAATTATGTATTATATACGTGTATTCCAACAATTCCACTTCGGTCTGGTAATACATTCGCCGCTAATCGAAATCACCTTTTTATGTCTTGAAAATCAACCAAATTGATCTTTATTAATCACTTCATCGATTTCGGGTTGAACATTGGTGCACAGAAAAGGGGGACGGGGTCTACGATGCCCCGAAAGGTAGGGGGTGCATGGACGAAAATATAGCGCGTGTTATATAATTATGTATTATATACGTGTATTCCAACAATTCCACTTTGGTCTGGTAATACATTCGCCGCTAATCGAAATCACCATTTTATGTCTTGAAAATCAACCAAATTGATCTTTATTAATCACTTCATCGATTTAGGGGTGAACATTGGTGCACAGAAAAAGGGGACGGGGTCTACGATGCCCCGAAAGGTAGGGGGTGCATGGACGAAAATATAGCGCGTGTTATATAATTATGTATTATATACGTGTATTCCAACAATTCCACTTTGGTCTGGTAATACATTCGCCGCTAATCGAAATCACCATTTTATGTCTTGAAAATCAACCAAATTGATCTTTATTAATCACTTCATCGATTTAGGGGTGAACATTGGTGCACAGAAAAGGGGGACGGGGTCTACGATGCCCCGAAAGGTAGGGGGTGCATGGACGAAAATATAGCGCGTGTTATATAATTATGTATTATAAACGTGTATTCCAACAATTCCACTTTGGTCTGGTAATACATTCGCCGCTAATCGAAATCACCATTTTATGTCTTGAAAATCAACCAAATTGATCTTTATTAATCACTTCATCGATTTAGGGGTGAACATTGGTGTACAGAAAGAGGGGACGGTGTCTACGATGCCCCGAAAGGTAGGGGGTGCATGGACGAAAATATAGCGCGTGTTATATAATTATGTATTATATACGTGTATTCCAACAATGCCACTTTGGTCTGGTAATACATTCGCCGCTAATCGAAATCACCTTTTTATGTCTTGAAAATCGACCAAATTGATCTTTATAAATCACTTCATCGATCTAGGGGTGAACATTGGTGCACAGAAAAGGGGGACGGGGTCTACGATGCCCCGAAAGGTAGGGGGTGCATGGACGAAAATATAGCGCGTGTTATATTATTATGTATTATATACGTGTATTCCAACAATTCCACTTTCGTCTGGTAATACATTCGCCGCTAATCGAAATCACCATTTTATGTCTTGAAAATCAAGCAAATTGATCTTTATGAATCACTACATCGATTTAGGGGTGAACATTGGTGCACAGAAAAGGGGGACGGGGTCTACGATGCCCCGAAAGGTAGGGGGTGCATGGACGAAAATATAGCGCGCGTTATATAATTATGTATTATATACGTGTATTCCAACAATTCCACTTTGGTCTGGTAATACATTCGCCGCTAATCGAAATCACCATTTTATGTCTTCAAAATCAACCAAATTGATCTTTATTAATCACTTCATCGATTTAGGGGTAAACATTGGTGCACAGAAAAGGGGGACGGGGTCTATGATGCCCCGAAAGGTAGGGGGTGCATGGACGAAAATATAGCGCGTGTTATATAATTATGTATTATATACTTGTATTCCAACAATTCCACTTTGGTCTGGTAATACATTCGCCGCTAATCGAAATCACCTTTTTATGTCTTGAAAATCGACCAAATTGATATTTATAAATCACTTCATCGATCTAGGGGTGAACATTGGTGCACAGAAAAGGGGGACGGGGTCTACGATGCCCCGAAAGGTAGGGGGTGCATGGACGAAAATATAGCGCGTGTTATATAATTATGTATTATATACGTGTATTCCAACAATTCCACTTTGGTCTGGTAATACATTCGCCGCTAATCGAAATCACCATTTTATGTCTTGAAAATTAACTGAATTGATCTTTATTAATCACTTCATCGATTTAGGGGTGAACATTGGTGCACAGAAAAGGGGGACGGGGTCTACGATGCCCCGAAAGGTAGGGGGTGCATGGACGAAAATATAGCGCGTGTTATATAATTATGTATTATATACGTGTATTCCAACAATTCCACTTTTGTCCGGTAATACATTCGCCGCTAATCGAAATCACCATTTTATGTCTTGAAAATCAACCAAATTGATCTTTATTAATCACTTCATCGATTTAGGGGTGAAGATTGGTGCACAGAAAAGGGGGACGGGGTCTACGATGCCCCGAAAGGTAGGGGGTGCATGGACGAAAATATAGCGCGTGTTATATAATTATGTATTATATACGTGTATTCCAACAATTCCACTTTGGTCTGGTAATACATTCGCCGCTAATCGAAATCACCTTTTTATGTCTTGAAAATCAACCAAATTGATCTTTATTAATCACTTCATCGATTAAGGGGTGAACATTGGTGCACAGAAAAGGGGGACGGGGTCTACGATGCCCCGAAAGGTAGGGGGTGCATGGACGAAAATATAGCGCGTGTTATATAATTATGTATTATATACGTGTATTCCAACAATTCCACTTTGGTCTGGTAATACATTCGCCGCTAATCGAAATCACCTTTTTATGTCTTGAAAATCAACCAAATTGATCTTTATTAATCACTTCATCGATTTAGGGTTGAACATTGGTGCACAGAAAAGGGGGACGGGGTCTACGATGCCCCGAAAGGTAGGGGGTGCATGGACGAAAATATAGCGCGTGTTATATAATTATGTATTATATACGTGTATTCCAACAATTCCACTTTGGTCTGGTAATACATTCGCCGCTAATCGAAATCACCTTTTTATGTCTTGAAAATCAACCAAATTGTTTTTTTGTAATCACTTCATCGATTAAGGGGTGAACATTGGTGCACAGAAAAGGGGGACGGGGTCTACGATGCCCCGAAAGGTAGGGGGTGCATGGACGAAAATATAGCGCGTGTTATATAATTATGTATTATATACGTGTATTCCAACAATTCCACTTTGGTCTGGTAATACATTCGCCGCTAATCGAAATCACCATTTTATGTCTTGAAAATCAACCAAATTGATCTTTATTAATCACTTCATCGATTTAGGGGTGAACATTTGTTTACATAAAAGGGGGACGGGGTCTACGATGCCCCGAAAGGTAGGGGGTGCATGGACGAAAATATAGCGCGTGTTATATAATTATGTATTATATACGTGTATTCCAACAATTCCACTTTGGTCTGGTAATACATTCGCCGCTAATCGAAATCACCATTTTATGTCTTGAAAATTAACTAAATTGATCTTTATTAATCACTTCATCGATTTAGGGGTGAACATTGGTGCACAGAAAAGGGGGACTGGGTCTATGATGCCCCGAAAGGTAGGGGCTGCATGGACGAAAATATAGCGCGTGTTATATAATTATGTATTATATACGTGTATTCCAACAATTCCACTTTGGTCTGGTAATACATTCGCCGCTAATCGAAATCACCTTTTTATGTCTTGAAAATCAACCAAATTGATCTTTATTAATCACTTCATCGATTTAGGGTTGAACATTGGTGCACAGAAAAGGGGGACGGGGTCTACGATGCCCCGAAAGGTAGGGGGTGCATGGACGAAAATATAGCGCGTGTTATATAATTATGTATTATATACGTGTATTCCAACAATTCCACTTTTGTCCGGTAATACATTCGCCGCTAATCGAAATCACCATTTTATGTCTTGAAAATCAACCAAATTGATCTTTATTGATCACTTCATCGATTTAGGGGTGAAGATTGGTGCACAGAAAAGGGGGACGGGGTCTACGATGCCCCGAAAGGTAGGGGGTGCATGGACGAAAATATAGCGCGTGTTATATAATTATGTATTATATACGTGTATTCCAACAATTCCACTTTGGTCTGGTAATACATTCGCCGCTAATCGAAATCACCTTTTAATGTCTTGAAAATCAACCAAATTGATCTTTATTAATCACTTCATCGATTAAGGGGTGAACATTGGTGCACAGAAAAGGGGGACGGGGTCTACGATGCCCCGAAAGGTAGGGGGTGCATGGACGAAAATATAGCGCGTGTTATATAATTATGTATTATATACGTGTATTCCAACAATTCCACTTTGGTCTGGTAATACATTCGCCGCTAATCGAAATCACCTTTTTATGTCTTGAAAATCAACCAAATTGTTCTTTATTAATCACTTCATCGATTTAGGGTTGAACATTGGTGCACAGAAAAGGGAGACGGGGTCTACGATGCCCCGAAAGGTAGGGGGTGCATGGACGAAAATATAGCGCGTGTTATATAATTATGTATTATATACGTGTATTCCAACAATTCCACTTTGGTCTGGTAATACATTCGCCGCTAATCGAAATCACCTTTTTATGTCTTGAAAATCAACCAAATTGATCTTTATTAATCACTTCATCGATTAAGGGGTGAACATTGGTGCACAGAAAAGGGGGACGGGGTCTACGATGCCCCGAAAGGTAGGGGGTGCATGGACGAAAATATAGCGCGTGTTATATAATTATGTATTATATACGTGTATTCCAACAATTCCACTTTGGTCTGGTAATACATTCGCCGCTAATCGAAATCACCATTTTATGTCTTGAAAATCAACCAAATTGATCTTTATTAATCACTTCATCGATTTAGGGGTGAACATTTGTGCACATAAAAGGGGGACGGGGTCTACGATGCCCCGAAAGGTAGGGGGTGCATGGACGAAAATATAGCGCGTGTTATATAATTATGTATTATATACGTGTATTCCAACAATTCCACTTTGGTCTGGTAATACATTCGCCGCTAATCGAAATCACCATTTTATGTCTTGAAAATTAACTAAATTGATCTTTATTAATCACTTCATCGATTTAGGGGTGAACATTGGTGCACAGAAAAGGGGGACGGGGTCTATGATGCCCCGAAAGGTAGGGGGTGCATGGACGAAAATATAGCGCGTGTTATATAATTATGTATTATATACGTGTATTCCAACAATTCCACTTTGGTCTGGTAATACATTCGCCGCTAATCGAAATCACCTTTTTATGTCTTGAAAATCGACCAAATTGATATTTATAAATCACTTCATCGATCTAGGGGTGAACATTGGTGCACAGAAAAGGGGGACGGGGTCTACGATGCCCCGAAAGGTAGGGGGTGCATGGACGAAAATATAGCGCGTGTTATATAATTATGTATTATATACGTGTATTCCAACAATTCCACTTTGGTCTGGTAATACATTCGCCGCTAATCGAAATCACCATTTTATGTCTTGAAAATTAACTAAATTGATCTTTATTAATCACTTCATCGATTTAGGGGTGAACATTGGTGCACAGAAAAGGGGGACGGGGTCTACGATGCCCCGAAAGGTAGGGGGTGCATGGACGAAAATATAGCGCGTGTTATATAATTATGTATTATATACGTGTATTCCAACAATTCCACTTTTGTCCGGTAATACATTCGCCGCTAATCGAAATCACCATTTTATGTCTTGAAAATCAACCAAATTGATCTTTATTAATCACTTCATCGATTTAGGGGTGAAGATTGGTGCACAGAAAAGGGGGACGGGGTCTACGATGCCCCGAAAGGTAGGGGGTGCATGGACGAAAATATAGCGCGTGTTATATAATTATGTATTATATACGTGTATTCCAACAATTCCACTTTGGTCTGGTAATACATTCGCCGCTAATCGAAATCACCTTTTTATGTCTTGAAAATCAACCAAATTGATCTTTATTAATCACTTCATCGATTAAGGGGTGAACATTGGTGCACAGAAAAGGGGGACGGGGTCTACGATGCCCCGAAAGGTAGGGGGTGCATGGACGAAAATATAGCGCGTGTTATATAATTATGTATTATATACGTGTATTCCAACAATTCCACTTTGGTCTGGTAATACATTCGCCGCTAATCGAAATCACCTTTTTATGTCTTGAAAATCAACCAAATTGATCTTTATTAATCACTTCATCGATTTAGGGTTGAACATTGGTGCACAGAAAAGGGGGACGGGGTCTACGATGCCCCGAAAGGTAGGGGGTGCATGGACGAAAATATAGCGCGTGTTATATAATTATGTATTATATACGTGTATTCCAACAATTCCACTTTGGTCTGGTAATACATTCGCCGCTAATCGAAATCACCTTTTTATGTCTTGAAAATCAACCAAATTGTTTTTTTGTAATCACTTCATCGATTAAGGGGTGAACATTGGTGCACAGAAAAGGGGGACGGGGTCTACGATGCCCCGAAAGGTAGGGGGTGCATGGACGAAAATATAGCGCGTGTTATATAATTATGTATTATATACGTGTATTCCAACAATTCCACTTTGGTCTGGTAATACATTCGCCGCTAATCGAAATCACCATTTTATGTCTTGAAAATCAACCAAATTGATCTTTATTAATCACTTCATCGATTTAGGGGTGAACATTTGTTTACATAAAAGGGGGACGGGGTCTACGATGCCCCGAAAGGTAGGGGGTGCATGGACGAAAATATAGCGCGTGTTATATAATTATGTATTATATACGTGTATTCCAACAATTCCACTTTGGTCTGGTAATACATTCGCCGCTAATCGAAATCACCATTTTATGTCTTGAAAATTAACTAAATTGATCTTTATTAATCACTTCATCGATTTAGGGGTGAACATTGGTGCACAGAAAAGGGGGACTGGGTCTATGATGCCCCGAAAGGTAGGGGCTGCATGGACGAAAATATAGCGCGTGTTATATAATTATGTATTATATACGTGTATTCCAACAATTCCACTTTGGTCTGGTAATACATTCGCCGCTAATCGAAATCACCTTTTTATGTCTTGAAAATCAACCAAATTGATCTTTATTAATCACTTCATCGATTTAGGGTTGAACATTGGTGCACAGAAAAGGGGGACGGGGTCTACGATGCCCCGAAAGGTAGGGGGTGCATGGACGAAAATATAGCGCGTGTTATATAATTATGTATTATATACGTGTATTCCAACAATTCCACTTTTGTCCGGTAATACATTCGCCGCTAATCGAAATCACCATTTTATGTCTTGAAAATCAACCAAATTGATCTTTATTGATCACTTCATCGATTTAGGGGTGAAGATTGGTGCACAGAAAAGGGGGACGGGGTCTACGATGCCCCGAAAGGTAGGGGGTGCATGGACGAAAATATAGCGCGTGTTATATAATTATGTATTATATACGTGTATTCCAACAATTCCACTTTGGTCTGGTAATACATTCGCCGCTAATCGAAATCACCTTTTAATGTCTTGAAAATCAACCAAATTGATCTTTATTAATCACTTCATCGATTAAGGGGTGAACATTGGTGCACAGAAAAGGGGGACGGGGTCTACGATGCCCCGAAAGGTAGGGGGTGCATGGACGAAAATATAGCGCGTGTTATATAATTATGTATTATATACGTGTATTCCAACAATTCCACTTTGGTCTGGTAATACATTCGCCGCTAATCGAAATCACCTTTTTATGTCTTGAAAATCAACCAAATTGTTCTTTATTAATCACTTCATCGATTTAGGGTTGAACATTGGTGCACAGAAAAGGGAGACGGGGTCTACGATGCCCCGAAAGGTAGGGGGTGCATGGACGAAAATATAGCGCGTGTTATATAATTATGTATTATATACGTGTATTCCAACAATTCCACTTTGGTCTGGTAATACATTCGCCGCTAATCGAAATCACCTTTTTATGTCTTGAAAATCAACCAAATTGATCTTTATTAATCACTTCATCGATTAAGGGGTGAACATTGGTGCACAGAAAAGGGGGACGGGGTCTACGATGCCCCGAAAGGTAGGGGGTGCATGGACGAAAATATAGCGCGTGTTATATAATTATGTATTATATACGTGTATTCCAACAATTCCACTTTGGTCTGGTAATACATTCGCCGCTAATCGAAATCACCATTTTATGTCTTGAAAATCAACCAAATTGATCTTTATTAATCACTTCATCGATTTAGGGGTGAACATTTGTGCACATAAAAGGGGGACGGGGTCTACGATGCCCCGAAAGGTAGGGGGTGCATGGACGAAAATATAGCGCGTGTTATATAATTATGTATTATATACGTGTATTCCAACAATTCCACTTTGGTCTGGTAATACATTCGCCGCTAATCGAAATCACCATTTTATGTCTTGAAAATTAACTAAATTGATCTTTATTAATCACTTCATCGATTTAGGGGTGAACATTGGTGCACAGAAAAGGGGGACGGGGTCTATGATGCCCCGAAAGGTAGGGGCTGCATGGACGAAAATATAGCGCGTGTTATATAATTATGTATTATATACGTGTATTCCAACAATTCCACTTTGGTCTGGTAATACATTCGCCGCTAATCGAAATCACCTTTTTATGTCTTGAAAATCAACCAAATTGATCTTTATTAATCACTTCATCGATTTAGGGTTGAACATTGGTGCACAGAAAAGGGGGACGGGGTCTACGATGCCCCGAAAGGTAGGGGGTGCATGGACGAAAATATAGCGCGTGTTATATAATTATGTATTATATACGTGTATTCCAACAATTCCACTTTGGTCTGGTAATACATTCGCCGCTAATCGAAATCACCATTTTATGTCTTGAAAATCAACCAAATTGATCTTTATTAATCACTTCATCGATTTAGGGGTGAACATTGGTGCACAGAAAAAGGGGACGGGGTCTACGATGCCCCGAAAGGTAGGGGGTGCATGGACGAAAATATAGCGCGTGTTATATAATTATGTATTATATACGTGTATTCCAACAATTCCACTTTGGTCTGGTAATACATTCGCCGCTAATCGAAATCACCATTTTATGTCTTCAAAATCAACCAAATTGATCTTTATTATTCACTTCATCGATTTAGGGGTAAACATTGGTGCACAGAAAAGGGGGACGGGGTCTACGATGCCCCGAAAGGTAGGGGGTGCATGGACGAAAATATAGCGCGTGTTATATAATCATGTATTATATTATACGTGTATTCCAACAATTCCACTTTGGTCTGGTAATACATTCGCCGCTAATCGAAATCACCTTTTTATGTCTTGAAAATCGACCAAATTGATATTTATAAATCACTTCATCGATCTAGGGGTGAACATTGGTGCACATAAAAGGGGGACGGGGTCTACGATGCCCCGAAAGGTAGGGGGTGCATGGACGAAAATATAGCGCGTGTTATATAATTATGTATTATATACGTGTATTCCAACAATTCCACTTTGGTCTGGTAATACATTCGCCGCTAATCGAAATCACCTTTTTATGTCTTGAAAATCAACCAAATTGATCTTTATTAATCACTTCATCGATTTAGGGGTGAACATTGGTGCACAGAAAAGGGGGACGGGGTCTACGATGCCCCGAAAGGTAGGGGCTGCATGGACGAAAATATAGCGCGTGTTATATAATTATGTATTATATACGTGTATTCCAACAATTCCACTTTGGTCTGGTAATACATTCGCCGCTAATCGAAATCACCATTTTATGTCTTGAAAATCAACCAAATTGATCTTTATTAATCACTTCATCGATTTAGGGGTGAACATTGGTGCACAGAAAAGGGGGACGGGGTCTACGATGCCCCGAAAGGTAGGGGGTGCATGGACGAAAATATAGCGCGTGTTATATAATTATGTATTATATACGTGTATTCCAACAATTCCACTTTGGTCTGGTAATACATTCGCCGCTAATCGAAATCACCATTTTATGTCTTGAAAATCATGCAAATTGATCTTTATTAATCACTTCATCGATTTAGGGGTGAACATTGGTGCACAGAAAAGGGGGACGGGGTCTACGATGCCCTGAAAGGTAGGGGGTGCATGGACGAAAATATAGCGCGTGTTATATAATTATGTATTATATACGTGTATTCCAACAATTCCACTTTGGTCTGGTAATACATTCGCCGCTAATCGAAATCACCATTTTATGTCTTGAAAATCATGCAAATTGATCTTTATTAATCACTTCATCGATTTAGGGGTGAACATTTGTGCACATAAAAGGGGGACGGGGTCTACGATGCCCCGAAAGGTAGGGGGTGCATGGACGAAAATATAGCGCGTGTTATATAATTATGTATTATATACGTGTATTCCAACAATTCCACTTTGGTCTGGTAATACATTCGCCGCTATTCGAAATCACCATTTTATGTCTTGAAAATTAACTAAATTGATCTTTATTAATCACTTCATCGATTTAGGGGTGAACATTGGTGCACAGAAAAGGGGGACGGGGTCTATGATGCCCCGAAAGGTAGGGGCTGCATGGACGAAAATATAGCGCGTGTTATATAATTATGTATTATATACGTGTATTCCAACAATTCCACTTTGGTCTGGTAATACATTCGCCGCTAATCGAAATCACCTTTTTATGTCTTGAAAATCAACCAAATTGATCTTTATTAATCACTTCATCGATTTAGGGTTGAACATTGGTGCACAGAAAAGGGGGACGGGGTCTACGATGCCCCGAAAGGTAGGGGGTGCATGGACGAAAATATAGCGCGTGTTATATAATTATGTATTATATACGTGTATTCCAACAATTCCACTTTGGTCTGGTAATACATTCGCCGCTAATCGAAATCACCATTTTATGTCTTGAAAATCAACCAAATTGATCTTTATTAATCACTTCATCGATTTAGGGGTGAACATTGGTGCACAGAAAAAGGGGACGGGGTCTACGATGCCCCGAAAGGTAGGGGGTGCATGGACGAAAATATAGCGCGTGTTATATAATTATGTATTATATACGTGTATTCCAACAATTCCACTTTGGTCTGGTAATACATTCGCCGCTAATCGAAATCACCATTTTATGTCTTCAAAATCAACCAAATTGATCTTTATTATTCACTTCATCGATTTAGGGGTAAACATTGGTGCACAGAAAAGGGGGACGGGGTCTACGATGCCCCGAAAGGTAGGGGGTGCATGGACGAAAATATAGCGCGTGTTATATAATCATGTATTATATACGTGTATTCCAACAATTCCACTTTGGTCTGGTAATACATTCGCCGCTAATCGAAATCACCTTTTTATGTCTTGAAAATCGACCAAATTGATATTTATAAATCACTTCATCGATCTAGGGGTGAACATTGGTGCACATAAAAGGGGGACGGGGTCTACGATGCCCCGAAAGGTAGGGGGTGCATGGACGAAAATATAGCGCGTGTTATATAATTATGTATTATATACGTGTATTCCAACAATTCCACTTTGGTCTGGTAATACATTCGCCGCTAATCGAAATCACCTTTTTATGTCTTGAAAATCAACCAAATTGATCTTTATTAATCACTTCATCGATTTAGGGGTGAACATTGGTGCACAGAAAAGGGGGACGGGGTCTACGATGCCCCGAAAGGTAGGGGCTGCATGGACGAAAATATAGCGCGTGTTATATAATTATGTATTATATACGTGTATTCCAACAATTCCACTTTGGTCTGGTAATACATTCGCCGCTAATCGAAATCACCATTTTATGTCTTGAAAATCAACCAAATTGATCTTTATTAATCACTTCATCGATTTAGGGGTGAACATTGGTGCACAGAAAAGGGGGACGGGGTCTACGATGCCCCGAAAGGTAGGGGGTGCATGGACGAAAATATAGCGCGTGTTATATAATTATGTATTATATACGTGTATTCCAACAATTCCACTTTGGTCTGGTAATACATTCGCCGCTAATCGAAATCACCATTTTATGTCTTGAAAATCATGCAAATTGATCTTTATTAATCACTTCATCGATTTAGGGGTGAACATTGGTGCACAGAAAAGGGGGACGGGGTCTACGATGCCCTGAAAGGTAGGGGGTGCATGGACGAAAATATAGCGCGTGTTATATAATTATGTATTATATACGTGTATTCCAACAATTCCACTTTGGTCTGGTAATACATTCGCCGCTAATCGAAATCACCATTTTATGTCTTGAAAATCGACCAAATTGATCTTAATAAATCACTTCATCGATCTAGGGGTGAACATTGGTGCACAGAAAAGGGGGACGGGGTCTACGATGCCCCGAAAGGTAGGGGGTGCATGGACGAAAATATAGCGCGTGTTATATAATTATGTATTATATACGTGTATTCCAACAATTCCACTTTGGTCTGGTAATACATTCGCCGCTAATCGAAATCACCATTTTATGTCTTGAAAATCAACCAAATTGATCTTTATTAATCACTTCATCGATTTAGGGGTGAACATTGGTGCACAGAAAAGGGGGACGGGGTCTACGATGCCCTGAAAGGTAGGGGGTGCATGGACGAAAATATAGCGCGTGTTATATAATTATGTATTATATACGTGTATTCCAACAATTCCACTTTGGTCTGGTAATACATTCGCCGCTAATCGAAATCACCATTTTATGTCTTGAAAATCGACAAAATTGATCTTAATAAATCACTTCATCGATCTAGGGGTGAACATTGGTGCACAGAAAAGGGGGACGGGGTCTACGATGCCCCGAAAGGTAGGGGGTGCATGGACGAAAATATAGCGCGTGTTATATAATTATGTATTATATACGTGTATTCCAACAATTCCACTTTGGTCTGGTAATACATTCGCCGCTAATCGAAATCACCTTTTTATGTCTTGAAAATCAACCAAATTGATCTTTATGAATCACTTCATCGATTAAGGGGTGAACATTGGTGCACAGAAAAGGGGGACGGGGTCTACGATGCCCCGAAAGGTAGGGGGTGCATGGACGAAAATATAGCGCGTGTTATATAATTATGTATTATATACGTGTATTCCAACAATTCCACTTTGGTCTGGTAATACATTCGCCGCTAATCGAAATCACCATTTTATGTCTTGAAAATCAACCAAATTGATCTTTATTAATCACTTCATCGATTTAGGGGTGAACATTTGTGCACATAAAAGGGGGACGGGGTCTACGATGCCCCGAAAGGTAGGGGGTGCATGGACGAAAATATAGCGCGTGTTATATAATTATGTATTATATACGTGTATTCCAACAATTCCACTTTGGTCTGGTAATACATTCGCCGCTAATCGAAATCACCATTTTATGTCTTGAAAATCAACCAAATTGATCTTTATTAATCACTTCATCGATTTAGGGGTGAACATTGGTGCACATAAAGAGGGGACGGGGTCTACGATGCCCCGAAAGGTAGGGGGTGCATGGACGAAAATATAGCGCGTGTTATATAATTATGTATTATATACGTGTATTCCAACAATGCCACTTTGGTCTGGTAATACATTCGCCGCTAATCGAAATCACCTTTTTATTTCTTGAAAATCGACCAAATTGATCTTTATAAATCACTTCATGGATCTAGGGGTGAACATTGGTGCACAGAAAAGGGGGACGGGGTCTACGATGCCCCGAAAGGTAGGGGGTGCATGGACGAAAATATAGCGCGTGTTATATAATTATGTATTATATACGTGTATTCCAACAATTCCACTTTCGTCTGGTAATACATTCGCCGCTAATCGAAATCACCATTTTATGTCTTGAAAATCAACCAAATTGATCTTTATTAATCACTACATCGATTTAGGGGTGAACATTGGTGCACAGAAAAGGGGGACGGGGTCTACGATGCCCCGAAAGGTAGGGGGTGCATGGACGAAAATATAGCGCGCGTTATATAATTATGTATTATATACGTGTATTCCAACAATTCCACTTTGGTCTGGTAATACATTCGCCGCTAATCGAAATCACCATTTTATGTCTTGAAAATCAACCAAATTGATCTCTATTAATCACTTCATCGATTTAGGGGTAAACATTGGTGCACAGAAAAGGGGTACGGGGTCTACGATGCCCCGAAAGGTAGGGGGTGCATGGACGAAAATATAGCGCGTGTTATATAATCATGTATTATATACGTGTATTCCAACAATTCCACTTTGGTCTGGTAATACATTCGCCGCTAATCGAAATCACCTTTTTATGTCTTGAAAATCGACCAAATTGATATTTATAAATCACTTCATCGATCTAGGGGTGAACATTGGTGCACAGAAAAGGGGGACGGGGTCTACGATGCCCCGAAAGGTAGGGGGTGCATGGACGAAAATATAGCGCGTGTTATATAATTATGTATTATATACGTGTATTCCAACAATTCCACTTTGGTCTGGTAATACATTCGCCGCTAATCGAAATCACCTTTTTATGTCTTGAAAATCAACCAAATTGATCTTTATTAATCACTTCATCGATTTAGGGGTGAACATTGGTGCACAGAAAAGGGGGACGGGGTCTATGATGCCCCGAAAGGTAGGGGCTGCATGGACGAAAATATAGCGCGTGTTATATAATTATGTATTATATACGTGTATTCCAACAATTCCACTTTGGTCTGGTAATACATTCGCCGCTAATCGAAATCACCATTTTATGTCTTGAAAATCAACCAAATTGATCTTTATTAATTACTTCATCGATTTAGGGGTGAACATTGGTGCACAGAAAAGGGGGACGGGGTCTACGATGCCCCGAAAGGTAGGGGGTGCATGGACGAAAATATAGCGCGTGTTATATAATTATGTATTATATACGTGTATTCCAACAATGCCACTTTGGTCTGGTAATACATTCGCCGCTAATCGAAATCACCTTTTTATGTCTTGAAAATCGACCAAATTGATCTTTATAAATCACTTCATCGATCTAGGGGTGAACATTGGTGCACAGAAAAGGGGGACGGGGTCTACGATGCCCCGAAAGGTAGGGGGTGCATGGACGAAAATATAGCGCGTGTTATATAATTATGTATTATATACGTGTATTCCAACAATTCCACTTTCGTCTGGTAATACATTCGCCGCTAATCGAAATCACCATTTTATGTCTTGAAAATCAACCAAATTGATCTTTATTAATCACTACATCGATTTAGGGGTGAACATTGGTGCACAGAAAAGGGGGACGGGGTCTACGATGCCCCGAAAGGTAGGAGGTGCATGGACGAAAATATAGCGCGCGTTATATAATTATGTATTATATACGTGTATTCCAACAATTCCACTTTGGTCTGGTAATACATTCGCCGCTAATCGAAATCACCATTTTATGTCTTGAAAATCAACCAAATTGATCTTTATTAATCACTTCATCGATTTAGGGGTAAACATTGGTGCACAGAAAAGGGGGACGGGGTCTACGATGCCCCGAAAGGTAGGGGGTGCATGGACGAAAATATAGCGCGTGTTATATAATCATGTATTATATACGTGTATTCCAACAATTCCACTTTGGTCTGGTAATACATTCGCCGCTAATCGAAATCACCTTTTTTATGTCTTGAAAATCGACCAAATTGATATTTATAAATCACTTCATCGATCTAGGGGTGAACATTGGTGCACAGAAAAGGGGGACGGGGTCTACGATGCCCCGAAAGGTAGGGGGTGCATGGACGAAAATATAGCGCGTGTTATATAATTATGTATTATATACGTGTATTCCAACAATTCCACTTTGGTCTGGTAATACATTCGCCGCTAATCGAAATCACCATTTTATGTCTTGAAAATCAACCAAATTGATCTTTATTAATCACTTCATCGATTTAGGGGTGAACATTGGTGCACAGAAAAGGGGGACGGGGTCTACGATGCCCCGAAAGGTAGGGGGTGCATGGACGAAAATATAGCGCGTGTTATATAATTATGTATTATATACGTGTATTCCAACAATTCCACTTTGGTCTGGTAATACATTCGCCGCTAATCGAAATCACCATTTTATGTCTTGAAAATCAACCAAATTGATCTTTATTAATCACTTCATCGATTTAGGGGTGAACATTGGTGCACAGAAAAGGGGGACGGGGTCTACGATGCCCCGAAAGGTAGGGGGTGCATGGACGAAAATATAGCGCGTGTTATATAATTATGTATTATATACGTGTATTCCAACAATTCCACTTTCGTCTGGTAATACATTCGCCGCTAATCGAAATCACCATTTTATGTCTTGAAAATCAACCAAATTGATCTTTATTAATCACTACATCGATTTAGGGGTGAACATTGGTGCACAGAAAAGGGGGACGGGGTCTACGATGCCCCGAAAGGTAGGGGGTGCATGGACGAAAATATAGCGCGCGTTATATAATTATGTATTATATACGTGTATTCCAACAATTCCACTTTGGTCTGGTAATACATTCGCCGCTAATCGAAATCACCATTTTATGTCTTGAAAATCAACCAAATTGATCTTTATTAATCACTTCATCGATTTAGGGGTGAACATTGGTGCACAGAAAAGGGGGACGGGGTCTACAATGCCCCGAAAGGTAGGGGGTGCATGGACGAAAATATAGCGCGTGTTATATAATTATGTATTATAAACGTGTATTTCAACAATTCCACTTTGGTCTGGTAATACATTCGCCGCTAATCGAAATCACCTTTTTATGTCTTGAAAATCGACCAAATTGATATTTATAAATCACTTCATCGATCTAGGGGTGAACATTGGTGCACAGAAAAGGGGGACGGGGTCTACGATGCCCCGAAAGGTAGGGGGTGCATGGACGAAAATATAGCGCGTGTTATATAATTATGTATTATATACGTGTATTCCAACAATTCCACTTTGGTCTGGTAATACATTCGCCGCTAATCGAAATCACCTTTTTATGTCTTGAAAATCAACTAAATTGATCTTTATTAATCACTTCATCGATTTAGGGGTGAACATTGGTGCACAGAAAAGGGGGACGGGGTCTATGATGCCCCGAAAGGTAGGGGCTGCATGGACGAAAATATAGCGCGTGTTATATAATTATGTATTATATACGTGTATTCCAACAATTCCACTTTCGTCTGGTAATACATTCGCCGCTAATCGAAATCACCATTTAATGTCTTGAAAATCAACCAAATTGATCTTTATTAATCACTTCATCGATTTAGGGGTGAACATTGGTGCACAAAAAAGGGGGACGGGGTCTACGATGCCCCGAAAGGTAGGGGGTGCATGGACGAAAATATAGCGCGTGTTATATAATTATGTATTATATACGTGTATTCCAACAATTCCACTTTGGTCTGGTAATACATTCGCCGCTAATCGAAATCACCATTTTATGTCTTGAAAATCAACCAAATTGATCTTTATTAATCACTTCATCGATTTAGGGGTAAACATTGGTGCACAGAAAAGGGGGACGGGGTCTACGATGCCCCGAAAGGTAGGGGGTGCATGGATGGACGAAAATATAGCGCGTGTTATATAATTATGTATTATATACGTGTATTCCAACAATTCCACTTTGGTCTGGTAATACATTCGCCGCTAATCGAAATCACCTTTTTATGTCTTGAAAATCAACCAAATTGATCTTTATTAATCACTTCATCGATTTAGGGGTGAACATTGGTGCACAGAAAAGGGGGACGGGGTCTATGATGCCCCGAAAGGTAGGGGCTGCATGGACGAAAATATAGCGCGTGTTATATAATTATGTATTATATACGTGTATTCCAACAATTCCACTTTGGTCTGGTAATACATTCGCCGCTAATCGAAATCACCATTTTATGTCTTGAAAATCAACCAAATTGATCTTTATTAATCACTTCATCGATTTAGGGGTGAACATTGGTGCACAGAAAAGGGGGACGGGGTCTACGATGCCCCGAAAGGTAGGGGGTGCATGGACGAAAATATAGCGCGTGTTATATAATTATGTATTATATACGTGTATTCCAACAATTCCACTTTGGTCTGGTAATACATTCGCCGCTAATCGAAATCACCATTTTATGTCTTGAAAATCAACCAAATTGATCTTTATTAATCACTTCATCGATTTAGGGGTGAACATTGGTGCACAGAAAAGGGGGACGGGGTCTACGATGCCCCGAAAGGTAGGGGGTGCATGGACGAAAATATAGCGCGTGTTATATAATTATGTATTATATACGTGTATTCCAACAATGCCACTTTGGTCTGGTAATACATTCGCCGCTAATCGAAATCACCATTTTATGTCTTGAAAATCAACCAAATTGATCTTTATTAATCACTTCATCGATTTAGGGGTGAACATTGGTGCACAGAAAAGGGGGACGGGGTCTACGATGCCCCGAAAGGTAGGGGGTGCATGGACGAAAATATAGCGCGTGTTATATAATTATGTATTATATACGTGTATTCCAACAATTCCACTTTGGTCTGGTAATACATTCGCCGCTAATCGAAATCACCATTTTATGTCTTGAAAATCAACCAAATTGATCTTTATTAATCACTTTATCGATTTAGGGGTGAACATTGGTGCACAGAAAAGGGGGACGGGGTCTACGATGCCCCGAAAGGTAGGGGGTGCATGGACGAAAATATAGCGCGTGTTATATAATTATGTATTATATACGTGTATTCCAACAATTCCACTTTCGTCTGGTAATACATTCGCCGCTAATCGAAATCTCCATTTTATGTCTTGAAAATCAACCAAATTGATCTTTATTAATCACTACATCGATTTAGGGGTGAACATTGGTGCACAGAAAAGGGGGACGGGGTCTACGATGCCCCGAAAGGTAGGGGGTGCATGGACGAAAATATAGCGCGCGTTATATAATTATGTATTATATACGTGTATTCCAACAATTCCACTTTGGTCTGGTAATACATTCGCCGCTAATCGAAATCACCATTTTATGTCTTGAAAATCAACCAAATTGATCTTTATTAATCACTTCATCGATTTAGGGGTGAACATTGGTGCACAGAAAAGGGGGACGGGGTCTACAATGCCCCGAAAGGTAGGGGGTGCATGGACGAAAATATAGCGCGTGTTATATAATTATGTATTATAAACGTGTATTTCAACAATTCCACTTTGGTCTGGTAATACATTCGCCGCTAATCGAAATCACCTTTTTATGTCTTGAAAATCGACCAAATTGATATTTATAAATCACTTCATCGATCTAGGGGTGAACATTGGTGCACAGAAAAGGGGGACGGGGTCTACGATGCCCCGAAAGGTAGGGGGTGCATGGACGAAAATATAGCGCGTGTTATATAATTATGTATTATATACGTGTATTCCAACAATTCCACTTTGGTCTGGTAATACATTCGCCGCTAATCGAAATCACCTTTTTATGTCTTGAAAATCAACTAAATTGATCTTTATTAATCACTTCATCGATTTAGGGGTGAACATTGGTGCACAGAAAAGGGGGACGGGGTCTATGATGCCCCGAAAGGTAGGGGCTGCATGGACGAAAATATAGCGCGTGTTATATAATTATGTATTATATACGTGTATTCCAACAATTCCACTTTCGTCTGGTAATACATTCGCCGCTAATCGAAATCACCATTTAATGTCTTGAAAATCAACCAAATTGATCTTTATTAATCACTTCATCGATTTAGGGGTGAACATTGGTGCACAGAAAAGGGGGACGGGGTCTACGATGCCCCGAAAGGTAGGGGGTGCATGGACGAAAATATAGCGCGTGTTATATAATTATGTATTATATACGTGTATTCCAACAATTCCACTTTGGTCTGGTAATACATTCGCCGCTAATCGAAATCACCATTTTATGTCTTGAAAATCAACCAAATTGATCTTTATTAATCACTTCATCGATTTAGGGGTAAACATTGGTGCACAGAAAAGGGGGACGGGGTCTACGATGCCCCGAAAGGTAGGGGGTGCATGGACGAAAATATAGCGCGTGTTATATAATTATGTATTATATACGTGTATTCCAACAATTCCACTTTGGTCTGGTAATACATTCGCCGCTAATCGAAATCACCTTTTTATGTCTTGAAAATCAACCAAATTGATCTTTATTAATCACTTCATCGATTTAGGGGTGAACATTGGTGCACAGAAAAGGGGGACGGGGTCTATGATGCCCCGAAAGGTAGGGGCTGCATGGACGAAAATATAGCGCGTGTTATATAATTATGTATTATATACGTGTATTCCAACAATTCCACTTTGGTCTGGTAATACATTCGCCGCTAATCGAAATCACCATTTTATGTCTTGAAAATCAACCAAATTGATCTTTATTAATCACTTCATCGATTTAGGGGTGAACATTGGTGCACAGAAAAGGGGGACGGGGTCTACGATGCCCCGAAAGGTAGGGGGTGCATGGACGAAAATATAGCGCGTGTTATATAATTATGTATTATATACGTGTATTCCAACAATTCCACTTTGGTCTGGTAATACATTCGCCGCTAATCGAAATCACCATTTTATGTCTTGAAAATCAACCAAATTGATCTTTATTAATCACTTCATCGATTTAGGGGTGAACATTGGTGCACAGAAAAGGGGGACGGGGTCTACGATGCCCCGAAAGGTAGGGGGTGCATGGACGAAAATATAGCGCGTGTTATATAATTATGTATTATATACGTGTATTCCAACAATGCCACTTTGGTCTGGTAATACATTCGCCGCTAATCGAAATCACCTTTTTATGTCTTGAAAATCGACCAAATTGATCTTTATAAATTACTTCATCGATCTAGGGGTGAACATTGGTGCACAGAAAAGGGGGACGGGGTCTACGATGCCCCGAAAGGTAGGGGGTGCATGGACGAAAATATAGCGCGTGTTATATAATTATGTATTATATACGTGTATTCCAACAATTCCACTTTCGTCTGGTAATACATTCGCCGCTAATCGAAATCACCATTTTATGTCTTGAAAATCAACCAAATTGATCTTTATTAATCACTACATCTATTTAGGGGTGAACATTGGTGCACAGAAAAGGGGGACGGGGTCTACGATGCCCCGAAAGGTAGGGGGTGCATGGACGAAAATATAGCGCGCGTTATATAATTATGTATTATATACGTGTATTCCAACAATTCCACTTTGGTCTGGTAATACATTCGCCGCTAATCGAAATCACCATTTTATGTCTTGAAAATCAACCAAATTGATCTTTATTAATCACTTCATCGATTTAGGGGTAAACATTGGTGCACAGAAAAGGGGGACGGGGTCTACGATGCCCCGAAAGGTAGGGGGTGCATGGACGAAAATATAGCGCGTGTTATATAATCATGTATTATATACGTGTATTCCAACAATTCCACTTTGGTCTGGTAATACATTCGCCGCTAATCGAAATCACCATTTTATGTCTTGAAAATCAACCAAATTGATCTTTATTAATTACTACATCGATTTAGGGGTGAACATTGGTGCACAGAAAAGGGGGACGGGGTCTACGATGCCCCGAAAGGTAGGGGGTGCATGGACGAAAATATAGCGCGCGTTATATAATTATGTATTATATACGTGTATTCCAACAATTCCACTTTGGTCTGGTAATACATTCGCCGCTAATCGAAATCACCATTTTATGTCTTCAAAATCAACCAAATTGATCTTTATTATTCACTTCATCGATTTAGGGGTAAACATTGGTGCACAGAAAAGGGGGACGGGGTCTACGATGCCCCGAAAGGTAGGGGGTGCATGGACGAAAATATAGCGCGTGTTATATAATCATGTATTATATACGTGTATTCCAACAATTCCACTTTGGTCTGGTAATACATTCGCCGCTAATCGAAATCACCTTTTTATGTCTTGAAAATCTACCAAATTGATATTTATAAATCACTTCATCGATCTAGGGGTGAACATTGGTGCACAGAAAAGGGGGACGGGGTCTACGATGCCCCGAAAGGTAGGGGGTGCATGGACGAAAATATAGCACGTGTTATATAATTATGTATTATATACGTGTATTCCAACAATTCCACTTTGGTCTGGTAATACATTCGCCGCTAATCGAAATCACCTTTTTATGTCTTGAAAATCAACCAAATTGATCTTTATTAATCACTTCATCGATTTAGGGGTGAACATTGGTGCACAGAAAAGGGGGACGGGGTCTATGATGCCCCGAAAGGTAGGGGCTGCATGGACGAAAATATAGCGCGTGTTATATAATTATGTATTATATACGTGTATTCCAACAATTTAACTTTGGTCTGGTAATACATTCGCCGCTAATCGAAATCACCATTTTATGTTTTGAAAATCAACCAAATTGATCTTTATTAATCACTTCATCGATTTAGGGGTGAACATTGGTGCACAGAAAAGGGGGACGGGGTCTACGATGCCCCGAAAGGTAGGGGATGCATGGACGAAAATATAGCGCGTGTTATATAATTATGTATTATATACGTGTATTCCAACAATTCCACTTTGGTCTGGTAATACATTCGCCGCTAATCGAAATCACCATTTTATGTCTTGAAAATCAACCAAATTGATCTTTATTAATCACTTCATCGATTTAGGGGTGAACATTGGTGCACAGAAAAGGGGGACGGGGTCTACGATGCCCTGAAAGGTAGGGGGTGCATGGACGAAAATATAGCGCGTGTTATATAATTATGTATTATATACGTGTATTCCAACAATTCCACTTTGGTCTGGTAATACATTCGCCGCTAATCGAAATCACCATTTTATGTCTTGAAAATCGACCAAATTGATCTTAATAAATCACTTCATCGATCTAGGGGTGAACATTGGTGCACAGAAAAGGGGGACGGGGTCTACGATGCCCCGAAAGGTAGGGGGTGCATGGACGAAAATATAGCGCGTGTTATATAATTATGTATTATATACGTGTATTCCAACAATTCCACTTTGGTCTGGTAATACATTCGCCGCTAATCAAAATCACCATTTTATGTCTTGAAAATCAACCAAATTGATCTTTATTAATCACTTCATCGATTTAGGGGTGAACATTGGTGCACAGAAAAGGGGGACGGGGTCTACGATGCCCCAAAAGGTAGGGGGTGCTTGGACGAAAATATAGCGCGTGTTATATAATTATGTATTATATACGTGTATTCCAACAATTCCACTTCGGTCTGGTAATACATTCGCCGCTAATCGAAATCACCTTTTTATGTCTTGAAAATCAACCAAATTGATCTTTATTAATCACTTCATCGATTTCGGGTTGAACATTGGTGCACAGAAAAGGGGGACGGGGTCTACGATGCCCCGAAAGGTAGGGGGTGCATGGACGAAAATATAGCGCGTGTTATATAATTATGTATTATATACGTGTATTCCAACAATTCCACTTTGGTCTGGTAATACATTCGCCGCTAATCGAAATCACCATTTTATGTCTTGAAAATCAACCAAATTGATCTTTATTAATCACTTCATCGATTTAGGGGTGAACATTGGTGCACAGAAAAAGGGGACGGGGTCTACGATGCCCCGAAAGGTAGGGGGTGCATGGACGAAAATATAGCGCGTGTTATATAATTATGTATTATATACGTGTATTCCAACAATTCCACTTTGGTCTGGTAATACATTCGCCGCTAATCGAAATAACCATTTTATGTCTTGAAAATCAACCAAATTGATCTTTAGTAATCACTTCATCGATTTAGGGGTGAACATTGGTGCACAGAAAGAGGGGACGGTGTCTACGATGCCCCGAAAGGTAGGGGGTGCATGGACGAAAATATAGCGCGTGTTATATAATTATGTATTATATACGTGTATTCCAACAATGCCACTTTGGTCTGGTAATACATTCGCCGCTAATCGAAATCACCTTTTTATGTCTTGAAAATCGACCAAATTGATCTTTATAAATCACTTCATCGATCTAGGGGTGAACATTGGTGCACAGAAAAGGGGGACGGGGTCTACGATGCCCCGAAAGGTAGGGGGTGCATGGACGAAAATATAGCGCGTGTTATATTATTATGTATTATATACGTGTATTCCAACAATTCCACTTTCGTCTGGTAATACATTCGCCGCTAATCGAAATCACCATTTTATGTCTTGAAAATCAAGCAAATTGATCTTTATTAATCACTACATCGATTTAGGGGTGAACATTGGTGCACAGAAAAGGGGGACGGGGTCTACGATGCCCCGAAAGGTAGGGGGTGCATGGACGAAAATATAGCGCGCGTTATATAATTATGTATTATATACGTGTATTCCAACAATTCCACTTTGGTCTGGTAATACATTCGCCGCTAATCGAAATCACCTTTTTATGTCTTGAAAATCGACCAAATTGACATTTATAAATCACTTCATCGATCTAGGGGTGAACATTGGTGCACAGAAAAGGGGGACGGGGTCTACGATGCCCCGAAAGGTAGGGGGTGCATGGACGAAAATATAGCGCGTGTTATATAATTATGTATTATATACGTGTATTCCAACAATTCCACTTTGGTCTGGTAATACATTCGCCGCTAATCGAAATCACCTTTTTATGTCTTGAAAATCAACCAAATTGATCTTTATTAATCACTTCATCGATTTAGGGGTGAACATTGGTGCACAGAAAAGGGGGACGGGGTCTATGATGCCCCGAAAGGTAGGGGCTGCATGGACGAAAATATAGCGCGTGTTATATAATTATGTATTATATACGTGTATTCCAACAATTTCACTTTGGTCTGGTAATACATTCGCCGCTAATCGAAATCACCATTTTATGTCTTGAAAATCAACCAAATTGATCTTTATTAATCACTTCATCGATTTAGGGGTGAACATTGGTGCACAGAAAAGGGGGACGGGGTCTACGATGCCCCGAAAGGTAGGGGATGCATGGACGAAAATATAGCGCGTGTTATATAATTATGTATTATATACGTGTATTCCAACAATTCCACTTTGGTCTGGTAATACATTCGCCGCTAATCGAAATCACCATTTTATGTCTTGAAAATCAACCAAATTGATCTTTATTAATCACTTCATCGATTTAGGGGTGAACATTGGTGCACAGAAAAGGGGGACGGGGTCTACGATGCCCTGAAAGGTAGGGGGTGCATGGACGAAAATATAGCGCGTGTTATATAATTATGTATTATATACGTGTATTCCAACAATTCCACTTTGGTCTGGTAATACATTCGCCGCTAATCGAAATCACCATTTTATGTCTTGAAAATCAACCAAATTGATCTTTATTAATCACTTCATCGATTTAGGGGTGAACATTGGTGCACAGAAAAGGGGGACGGGGTCTACGATGCCCTGAAAGGTAGGGGGTGCATGGACGAAAATAAAGCGCGTGTTATATAATTATGTATTATATACGTGTATTCCAACAATTCCACTTTGGTCTGGTAATACATTCGCCGCTAATCGAAATCACCATTTTATGTCTTGAAAATCGACCAAATTGATCTTAATAAATCACTTCATCGATCTAGGGGTGAACATTGGTGCACAGAAAAGGGGGACGGGGTCTACGATGCCCCGAAAGGTAGGGGGTGCATGGACGAAAATATAGCGCGTGTTATATAATTATGTATTATATACGTGTATTCCAACAATTCCACTTTGGTCTGGTAATACATTCGCCGCTAATCGAAATCACCTTTTTATGTCTTGAAAATCAACCAAATTGATCTTTATTAAAATCTTCATCGATTAAGGGGTGAACATTGGTGCACAGAAAAGGGGGACGGGGTCTACGATGCCCCGAAAGGTAGGGGGTGCTTGGACGAAAATATAGCGCGTGTTATATAATTATGTATTATATACGTGTATTCCAACAATTCCACTTCGGTCTGGTAATACATTCGCCGCTAATCGAAATCACCTTTTTATGTCTTGAAAATCAACCAAATTGATCTTTATTAATCACTTCATCGATTTCGGGTTGAACATTGGTGCACAGAAAAGGGGGACGGGGTCTACGATGCCCCGAAAGGTAGGGGGTGCATGGACGAAAATATAGCGCGTGTTATATAATTATGTATTATATACGTGTATTCCAACAATTCCACTTTGGTCTGGTAATACATTCGCCGCTAATCGAAATCACCATTTTATGTCTTGAAAATCAACCAAATTGATCTTTATTAATCACTTCATCGATTTAGGGGTGAACATTGGTGCACAGAAAAAGGGGACGGGGTCTACGATGCCCCGAAAGGTAGGGGGTGCATGGACGAAAATATAGCGCGTGTTATATAATTATGTATTATATACGTGTATTCCAACAATTCCACTTTGGTCTGGTAATACATTCGCCGCTAATCGAAATAACCATTTTATGTCTTGAAAATCAACCAAATTGATCTTTAGTAATCACTTCATCGATTTAGGGGTGAACATTGGTGCACAGAAAGAGGGGACGGTGTCTACGATGCCCCGAAAGGTAGGGGGTGCATGGACGAAAATATAGCGCGTGTTATATAATTATGTATTATATACGTGTATTCCAACAATGCCACTTTGGTCTGGTAATACATTCGCCGCTAATCGAAATCACCTTTTTATGTCTTGAAAATCGACCAAATTGATCTTTATAAATCACTTCATCGATCTAGGGGTGAACATTGGTGCACAGAAAAGGGGGACGGGGTCTACGATGCCCCGAAAGGTAGGGGGTGCATGGACGAAAATATAGCGCGTGTTATATTATTATGTATTATATACGTGTATTCCAACAATTCCACTTTCGTCTGGTAATACATTCGCCGCTAATCGAAATCACCATTTTATGTCTTGAAAATCAAGCAAATTGATCTTTATTAATCACTACATCGATTTAGGGGTGAACATTGGTGCACAGAAAAGGGGGACGGGGTCTACGATGCCCCGAAAGGTAGGGGGTGCATGGACGAAAATATAGCGCGCGTTATATAATTATGTATTATATACGTGTATTCCAACAATTCCACTTTGGTCTGGTAATACATTCGCCGCTAATCGAAATCACCTTTTTATGTCTTGAAAATCGACCAAATTGACATTTATAAATCACTTCATCGATCTAGGGGTGAACATTGGTGCACAGAAAAGGGGGACGGGGTCTACGATGCCCCGAAAGGTAGGGGGTGCATGGACGAAAATATAGCGCGTGTTATATAATTATGTATTATATACGTGTATTCCAACAATTCCACTTTGGTCTGGTAATACATTCGCCGCTAATCGAAATCACCTTTTTATGTCTTGAAAATCAACCAAATTGATCTTTATTAATCACTTCATCGATTTAGGGGTGAACATTGGTGCACAGAAAAGGGGGACGGGGTCTATGATGCCCCGAAAGGTAGGGGCTGCATGGACGAAAATATAGCGCGTGTTATATAATTATGTATTATATACGTGTATTCCAACAATTTCACTTTGGTCTGGTAATACATTCGCCGCTAATCGAAATCACCATTTTATGTCTTGAAAATCAACCAAATTGATCTTTATTAATCACTTCATCGATTTAGGGGTGAACATTGGTGCACAGAAAAGGGGGACGGGGTCTACGATGCCCCGAAAGGTAGGGGATGCATGGACGAAAATATAGCGCGTGTTATATAATTATGTATTATATACGTGTATTCCAACAATTCCACTTTGGTCTGGTAATACATTCGCCGCTAATCGAAATCACCATTTTATGTCTTGAAAATCAACCAAATTGATCTTTATTAATCACTTCATCGATTTAGGGGTGAACATTGGTGCACAGAAAAGGGGGACGGGGTCTACGATGCCCTGAAAGGTAGGGGGTGCATGGACGAAAATATAGCGCGTGTTATATAATTATGTATTATATACGTGTATTCCAACAATTCCACTTTGGTCTGGTAATACATTCGCCGCTAATCGAAATCACCATTTTATGTCTTGAAAATCAACCAAATTGATCTTTATTAATCACTTCATCGATTTAGGGGTGAACATTGGTGCACAGAAAAGGGGGACGGGGTCTACGATGCCCTGAAAGGTAGGGGGTGCATGGACGAAAATAAAGCGCGTGTTATATAATTATGTATTATATACGTGTATTCCAACAATTCCACTTTGGTCTGGTAATACATTCGCCGCTAATCGAAATCACCATTTTATGTCTTGAAAATCGACCAAATTGATCTTAATAAATCACTTCATCGATCTAGGGGTGAACATTGGTGCACAGAAAAGGGGGACGGGGTCTACGATGCCCCGAAAGGTAGGGGGTGCATGGACGAAAATATAGCGCGTGTTATATAATTATGTATTATATACGTGTATTCCAACAATTCCACTTTGGTCTGGTAATACATTCGCCGCTAATCGAAATCACCTTTTTATGTCTTGAAAATCAACCAAATTGATCTTTATTAAAATCTTCATCGATTAAGGGGTGAACATTGGTGCACAGAAAAGGGGGACGGGGTCTACGATGCCCCGAAAGGTAGGGGGTGCATGGACGAAAATATAGCGCGTGTTATATAATTATGTATTATATACGTGTATTCCAACAATTCCACTTTGGTCTGGTAATACATTCGCCGCTAATCGAAATCACCTTTTTATGTCTTGAAAATCAACCAAATTGATCTTTATTAATCACTTCATCGATTTAGGGGTGAACATTGGTGCACAGAAAAGGGGGACGGGGTCTACGATGCCCCAAAAGGTAGGGGGTGCTTGGACGAAAATATAGCGCGTGTTATATAATTATGTATTATATACGTGTATTCCAACAATTCCACTTCGGTCTGGTAATACATTCGCCGCTAATCGAAATCACCTTTTTATGTCTTGAAAATCAACCAAATTGATCTTTATTAATCACTTCATCGATTTCGGGTTGAACATTGGTGCACAGAAAAGGGGGACGGGGTCTACGATGCCCCGAAAGGTAGGGGGTGCATGGACGAAAATATAGCGCGTGTTATATAATTATGTATTATATACGTGTATTCCAACAATTCCACTTTGGTCTGGTAATACATTCGCCGCTAATCGAAATCACCATTTTATGTCTTGAAAATCAACCAAATTGATCTTTATTAATCACTTCATCGATTTAGGGGTGAACATTGGTGCACAGAAAAGGGGGACGGGGTCTACGATGCCCCGAAAGGTAGGGGGTGCATGGACGAAAATATAGCGCGTGTTATATAATTATGTATTATAAACGTGTATTCCAACAATTCCACTTTGGTCTGGTAATACATTCGCCGCTAATCGAAATCACCATTTTATGTCTTGAAAATCAACCAAATTGATCTTTATTAATCACTTCATCGATTTAGGGGTGAACATTGGTGTACAGAAAGAGGGGACGGGGTCTACGATGCCCCGAAAGGTAGGGGGTGCATGGACGAAAATATAGCGCGTGTTATATAATTATGTATTATATACGTGTATTCCAACAATGCCACTTTGGTCTGGTAATACATTCGCCGCTAATCGAAATCACCTTTTTATGTCTTGAAAATCGACCAAATTGATCTTTATAAATCACTTCATCGATCTAGGGGTGAACATTGGTGCACAGAAAAGGGGGACGGGGTCTACGATGCCCCGAAAGGTAGGGGGTGCATGGACGAAAATATAGCGCGTGTTATATTATTATGTATTATATACGTGTATTCCAACAATTCCACTTTCGTCTGGTAATACATTCGCCGCTAATCGAAATCACCATTTTATGTCTTGAAAATCAAGCAAATTGATCTTTATTAATCACTACATCGATTTAGGGGTGAACATTGGTGCACAGAAAAGGGGGACGGGGTCTACGATGCCCCGAAAGGTAGGGGGTGCATGGACGAAAATATAGCGCGCGTTATATAATTATGTATTATATACGTATATTCCAACAATTCCACTTTGGTCTGGTAATACATTCGCCGCTAATCGAAATCACCATTTTATGTCTTCAAAATCAACCAAATTGATCTTTATTAATCACTTCATCGATTTAGGGGTAAACATTGGTGCACAGAAAAGGGGGACGGGGTCTACGATGCCCCGAAAGGTAGGGGGTGCATGGACGAAAATATAGCGCGTGTTATATAATCATGTATTATATACGTGTATTCCCACAATTCCACTTTGGTCTGGTAATACATTCGCCGCTAATCGAAATCACCTTTTTATGTCTTGAAAATCGACCAAATTGATATTTATAAATCACTTCATCGATCTAGGGGTGAACATTGGTGCACAGAAAAGGGGGACGGGGTCTACGATGCCCCGAAAGGTAGGGGGTGCATGGACGAAAATATAGCGCGTGTTATATAATTATGTATTATATACGTGTATTCCAACAATTCCACTTTGGTCTGGTAATACATTCGCCGCTAATCGAAATCACCTTTTTATGTCTTGAAAATCAACCAAATTGATCTTTATTAATCACTTCATCGATTTAGGGGTGAACATTGGTGCACAGAAAAGGGGGACGGGGTCTATGATGCCCCGAAAGGTAGGGGCTGCATGGACGAAAATATAGCGCGTGTTATATAATTATGTATTATATACGTGTATTCCAACAATTTCACTTTGGTCTGGTAATACATTCGCCGCTAATCGAAATCACCATTTTATGTCTTGAAAATCAACCAAATTGATCTTTATTAATCACTTCATCGATTTAGGGGTGAACATTGGTGCACAGAAAAGGGGGACGGGGTCTACGATGCCCTGAAAGGTAGGGGGTGCATGGACGAAAATATAGCGCGTGTTATATAATTATGTATTATATACGTGTATTCCAACAATTCCACTTTGGTCTGGTAATACATTCGCCGCTAATCGAAATCACCATTTTATGTCTTGAAAATCAACCAAATTGATCTTTATTAATCACTTCATCGATTTAGGGGTGAACATTGGTGCACAGAAAAGGGGGACGGGGTCTACGATGCCCTGAAAGGTAGGGGGTGCATGAACGAAAATAAAGCGCGTGTTATATAATTATGTATTATATACGTGTATTCCAACAATTCCACTTTGGTCTGGTAATACATTCGCCGCTAATCGAAATCACCATTTTATGTCTTGAAAATCGACCAAATTGATCTTAATAAATCACTTCATCGATCTAGGGGTGAACATTGGTGCACAGAAAAGGGGGACGGGGTCTACGATGCCCCGAAAGGTAGGGGGTGCATGGACGAAAATATAGCGCGTGTTATATAATTATGTATTATATACGTGTATTCCAACAATTCCACTTTGGTCTGGTAATACATTCGCCGCTAATCGAAATCACCTTTTTATGTCTTGAAAATCAACCAAATTGATCTTTATTAATCACTTCATCGATTAAGGGGTGAACATTGGTGCACAGAAAAGGGGGACGGGGTCTACGATGCCCCGAAAGGTAGGGGGTGCATGGACGAAAATATAGCGCGTGTCATATAATTATGTATTATATACGTGTATTCCAACAATTCCACTTTGGTCTGGTAATACATTCGCCGCTAATCGAAATCACCATTTTATGTCTTCAAAATCAACCAAATTGATCTTTATTAATCACTTCATCGATTTAGGGGTAAACATTGGTGCACAGAAAAGGGGGACGGGGTCTACGATGCCCCGAAAGGTAGGGGGTGCATGGACGAAAATATAGCGCGTGTTATATAATCATGTATTATATACGTGTATTCCCACAATTCCACTTTGGTCTGGTAATACATTCGCCGCTAATCGAAATCACCTTTTTATGTCTTGAAAATCGACCAAATTGATATTTATAAATCACTTCATCGATCTAGGGGTGAACATTGGTGCACAGAAAAGGGGGACGGGGTCTACGATGCCCCGAAAGGTAGGGGGTGCATGGACGAAAATATAGCGCGTGTTATATAATTATGTATTATATACGTGTATTCCAACAATTCCACTTTGGTCTGGTAATACATTCGCCGCTAATCGAAATCACCTTTTTATGTCTTGAAAATCAACCAAATTGATCTTTATTAATCACTTCATCGATTTAGGGGTGAACATTGGTGCACAGAAAAGGGGGACGGGGTCTATGATGCCCCGAAAGGTAGGGGCTGCATGGACGAAAATATAGCGCGTGTTATATAATTATGTATTATATACGTGTATTCCAACAATTTCACTTTGGTCTGGTAATACATTCGCCGCTAATCGAAATCACCATTTTATGTCTTGAAAATCAACCAAATTGATCTTTATTAATCACTTCATCGATTTAGGGGTGAACATTGGTGCACAGAAAAGGGGGACGGGGTCTACGATACCCCGAAAGGTAGGGGATGCATGGACGAAAATATAGCGCGTGTTATATAATTATGTATTATATACGTGTATTCCAACAATTCCACTTTGGTCTGGTAATACATTCGCCGCTAATCGAAATCACCATTTTATGTCTTGAAAATCAACCAAATTGATCTTTATTAATCACTTCATCGATTTAGGGGTGAACATTGGTGCACAGAAAAGGGGGACGGGGTCTACGATGCCCTGAAAGGTAGGGGGTGCATGGACGAAAATATAGCGCGTGTTATATAATTATGTATTATATACGTGTATTCCAACAATTCCACTTTGGTCTGGTAATACATTCGCCGCTAATCGAAATCACCATTTTATGTCTTGAAAATCAACCAAATTGATCTTTATTAATCACTTCATCGATTTAGGGGTGAACATTGGTGCACAGAAAAGGGGGACGGGGTCTACGATGCCCTGAAAGGTAGGGGGTGCATGGACGAAAATAAAGCGCGTGTTATATAATTATGTATTATATACGTGTATTCCAACAATTCCACTTTGGTCTGGTAATACATTCGCCGCTAATCGAAATCACCATTTTATGTCTTGAAAATCGACCAAATTGATCTTAATAAATCACTTCATCGATCTAGGGGTGAACATTGGTGCACAGAAAAGGGGGACGGGGTCTACGATGCCCCGAAAGGTAGGGGGTGCATGGACGAAAATATAGCGCGTGTTATATAATTATGTATTATATACGTGTATTCCAACAATTCCACTTTGGTCTGGTAATACATTCGCCGCTAATCGAAATCACCTTTTTATGTCTTGAAAATCAACCAAATTGATCTTTATTAATCACTTCATCGATTAAGGGGTGAACATTGGTGCACAGAAAAGGGGGACGGGGTCTACGATGCCCCGAAAGGTAGGGGGTGCATGGACGAAAATATAGCGCGTGTCATATAATTATGTATTATATACGTGTATTCCAACAATTCCACTTTGGTCTGGTAATACATTCGCCGCTAATCGAAATCACCATTTTATGTCTTGAAAATCAACCAAATTGATCTTTATTAATCACTTCATCGATTTAGGGGAAAACATTTGTGCACATAAAAGGGGGACGGGGTCTACGATGCCCCGAAAGGTAGGGGCTGCATGGACGAAAATATAGCGCGTGTTATATAATTATGTATTATATACGTGTATTCCAACAATTCCACTTTGGTCTGGTAATACATTCGCCGCTAATCGAAATCACCTTTTTATGTCTTGAAAATCAACCAAATTGATCTTTATTAATCACTTCATCGATTTAGGGTTGAACATTGGTGCACAGAAAAGGGGGACGGGGTCTACGATGCCCCGAAAGGTAGGGGGTGCATGGACGAAAATATAGCGCGTGTTATATAATTATGTATTATATACGTGTATTCCAACAATTCCACTTTGGTCTGGTAATACATTCGCCGCTAATCGAAATCACCATTTTATGTCTTGAAAATCAACCAAATTGATCTTTATTAATCACTTCATCGATTTAGGGGTGAACATTGGTGCACAGAAAAGGGGGACGGGGTCTACGATGCCCCGAAAGGTAGGGGATGCATGGACGAAAATATAGCGCGTGTTATATAATTATGTATTATATACGTGTATTCCAACAATTCCACTTTGGTCTGGTAATACATTCGCCGCTAATCGAAATCACCATTTTATGTCTTGAAAATCAACCAAATTGATCTTTATTAATCACTTCATCGATTTAGGGGTGAACATTGGTGCACAGAAAAGGGGGACGGGGTCTACGATGCCCTGAAAGGTAGGGGGTGCATGGACGAAAATATAGCGCGTGTTATATAATTATGTATTATATACGTGTATTCCAACAATTCCACTTTGGTCTGGTAATACATTCGCCGCTAATCGAAATCACCATTTTATGTCTTGAAAATCGACCAAATTGATCTTAATAAATCACTTCATCGATCTAGGGGTGAACATTGGTGCACAGAAAAGGGGGACGGGGTCTACGATGCCCCGAAAGGTAGGGGGTGCATGGACGAAAATATAGCGCGTGTTATATAATTATGTATTATATACGTGTATTCCAACAATTCCACTTTGGTCTGGTAATACATTCGCCGCTAATCGAAATCACCATTTTATGTCTTGAAAATCAACCAAATTGATCTTTATTAATCACTTCATCGATTTAGGGGTGAACATTGGTGCACAGAAAAGGGGGACGGGGTCTACGATGCCCTGAAAAGTAGGGGGTGCATGGACGAAAATATAGCGCGTGTAATATAATTATGTATTATATACGTGTATTCCAACAATTCCACTTTGGTCTGGTAATACATTCGCCGCTAATCGAAATCACCATTTCATGTCTTGAAAATCGACCAAATTGATCTTAATAAATCACTTCATCGATCTAGGGGTGAACATTGGTGCACAGAAAAGGGGGACGGGGTCTACGATGCCCCGAAAGGTAGGGGGTGCATGGACGAAAATATAGCGCGTGTTATATAATTATGTATTATATACGTGTATTCCAACAATTCCACTTTGGTCTGGTAATACATTCGCCGCTAATCGAAATCACCTTTTTATGTCTTGAAAATCAACCAAATTGATCTTTATTAATCACTTCATCGATTAAGGGGTGAACATTGGTGCACAGAAAAGGGGGACGGGGTCTACGATGCCCCGAAAGGTAGGGGGTGCATGGACGAAAATATAGCGCGTGTTATATAATTATGTATTATATACGTGTATTCCAACAATTCCACTTTGGTCTGGTAATACATTCGCCGCTAATCGAAATCACCATTTTATGTCTTGAAAATCAACCAAATTGATCTTTATTAATCACTTCATCGATTTAGGGGTGAACATTTGTGCACATAAAAGGGGGACGGGGTCTACGATGCCCCGAAAGGTAGGGGGTGCATGGACGAAAATATAGCGCGTGTTATATAATTATGTATTATATACGTGTATTCCAACAATTCCACTTTGGTCTGGTAATACATTCGCCGCTAATCGAAATCACCATTTTATGTCTTGAAAATTAACTAAATTGATCTTTATTAATCACTTCATCGATTTAGGGGTGAACATTGGTGCACAGAAAAGGGGGACGGGGTCTACGATGCCCCGAAAGGTAGGGGGTGCATGGACGAAAATATAGCGCGTGTTATATAATTATGTATTATATACGTGTATTCCAACAATTCCACTTTTGTCCGGTAATACATTCGCCGCTAATCGAAATCACCATTTTATGTCTTGAAAATCAACCAAATTGATCTTTATTAATCACTTCATCGATTTAGGGGTGAAGATTGGTGCACAGAAAAGGGGGACGGGGTCTACGATGCCCCGAAAGGTAGGGGGTGCATGGACGAAAATATAGCGCGTGTTCTATAATTATGTATTATATACGTGTATTCCAACAATTCCACTTTGGTCTGGTAATACATTCGCCGCTAATCGAAATCAACTTTTTATGTCTTGAAAATCAACCAAATTGATCTTTATTAATCACTTCATCGATTAAGGGGTGAACATTGGTGCACAGAAAAGGGGGACGGGGTCTAAGATGCCCCGAAAGGTAGGGGGTGCATGGACGAAAATATAGCGCGTGTTATATAATTATGTATTATATACGTGTATTCCAACAATTCCACTTTGGTCTGGTAATACATTCGCCGCTAATCGAAATCACCTTTTTATGTCTTGAAAATCAACCAAATTGATCTTTATTAATCACTTCATCGATTTAGGGTTGAACATTGGTGCACAGAAAAGGGGGACGGGGTCTACGATGCCCCGAAAGGTAGGGGGTTCATGGACGAATATATAGCGCGTGTTATATAATTATGTATTATATACGTGTATTCCAACAATTCCACTTTGGTCTGGTAATACATTCGCCGCTAATCGAAATCACCTTTTTATGTCTTGAAAATCAACCAAATTGATCTTTATTAATCACTTCATCGATTAAGGGGTGAACATTGGTGCACAGAAAAGGGGGACGGGGTCTACGATGCCCCGAAAGGTAGGGGGTGCATGGACGAAAATATAGCGCGTGTTATATAATTATGTATTATATACGTGTATTCCAACAATTCCACTTTGGTCTGGTAATACATTCGCCGCTAATCGAAATCACCATTTTATGTCTTGAAAATCAACCAAATTGATCTTTATTAATCACTTCATCGATTTAGGGGTGAACATTTGTGCACATAAAAGGGGGACGGGGTCTACGATGCCCCGAAAGGTAGGGGGTGCATGGATGAAAATATAGCGCGTGTTATATAATTATGTATTATATACGTGTATTCCAACAATTCCACTTTGGTCTGGTAATACATTCGCCGCTAATCGAAATCACCATTTTATGTCTTGAAAATTAACTAAATTGATCTTTATTAATCACTTCATCGATTTAGGGGTGAACATTGGTGCACAAAAAAGGGGGACGGGGTCTATGATGCCCCGAAAGGTAGGGGCTGCATGGACGAAAATATAGCGCGTGTTATATAATTATGTATTATATACGTGTATTCCAACAATTCCACTTTGGTCTGGTAATACATTCGCCGCTAATCGAAATCACCTTTTTATGTCTTGAAAATCAACCAAATTGATCTTTATTAATCACTTCATCGATTTAGGGTTGAACATTGGTGCACAGAAAAGGGGGACGGGGTCTACGATGCCCCGAAAGGTAGGGGGTGCATGGACGAAAATATAGCGCGTGTTATATAATTATGTATTATATACGTGTATTCCAACAATTCCACTTTTGTCCGGTAATACATTCGCTGCTAATCGAAATCACCATTTTATGTCTTGAAAATCAACCAAATTGATCTTTATTAATCACTTCATCGATTTAGGGGTGAAGATTGGTGCACAGAAAAGGGGGACGGGGTCTACGATGCCCCGAAAGGTAGGGGGTGCATGGACGAAAATATAGCGCGTGTTATATAATTATGTATTATATACGTGTATTCCAACAATTCCACTTTGGTCTGGTAATACATTCGCCGCTAATCGAAATCACCTTTTTATGTCTTGAAAATCAACCAAATTGATCTTTATTAATCACTTCATCGATTTAGGGTTGAACATTGGTGCACAGAAAATGGGGACGGGGTCTACGATGCCCCGAAAGGTAGGGGGTGCATGGACGAAAATATAGCGCGTGTTATATAATTATGTATTATATACGTGTATTCCAACAATTCCACTTTTGTCCGGTAATACATTCGCCGCTAATCGAAATCACCATTTTATGTCTTGAAAATCAACCAAATTGATCTTTATTAATCACTTCATCGATTTAGGGGTGAAGATTGGTGCACAGAAAAGGGGGACGGGGTCTACGATGCCCCGAAAGGTAGGGGGTGCATGGACGAAAATATAGCGCGTGTTATATAATTATGTATTATATACGTGTATTCCAACAATTCCACTTTGGTCTGGTAATACATTCGCCGCTAATCGAAATCACCATTTTATGTCTTGAAAATCAACCAAATTGATCTTTATTAATCACTTCATCGATTTAGGGGTGAACATTGGTGCACAGAAAAGGGGGACGGGGTCTACGATGCCCCGAAAGGTAGGGGGTGCATGGACGAAAATATAGCGCGTGTTATATAATTATGTATTATATACGTGTATTCCAACAATTCCACTTTGGTCTGGTAATACATTCGCCGCTAATCGAAATCACCTTTTTATGTCTTGAAAATCAACCAAATTGATCTTTATTAATCACTTCATCGATTAAGGGGTGAACATTGGTGCACAGAAAAGGGGGACGGGGTCTACGATGCCCCGAAAGGTAGGGGGTGCATGGACGAAAATATAGCGCGTGTTATATAATTATGTATTATATACGTGTATTCCAACAATTCCACTTTGGTCTGGTAATACATTCGCCGCTAATCGAAATCACCATTTTATGTCTTGAAAATTAACTAAATTGATCTTTATTAATCACTTCATCGATTTAGGGGTGAACATTGGTGCACAGAAAAGGGGGACGGGGTCTATGATGCCCCGAAAGGTAGGGGCTGCATGGACGAAAATATAGCGCGTGTTATATAATTATGTATTATATACGTGTATTCCAACAATTCCACTTTGGTCTGGTAATACATTCGCCGCTAATCGAAATCACCTTTTTATGTCTTGAAAATCAACCAAATTGATCTTTATTAATCACTTCATCGATTTAGGGTTGAACATTGGTGCACAGAAAAGGGGGACGGGGTCTACGATGCCCCGAAAGGTAGGGGGTGCATGGACGAAAATATAGCGCGTGTTATATAATTATGTATTATATACGTGTATTCCAACAATTCCACTTTGGTCTGGTAATACATTCGCCGCTAATCGAAATCACCATTTTATGTCTTGAAAATCAACCAAATTGATCTTTATTAATCACTTCATCGATTTAGGGGTGAACATTGGTGCACAGAAAAAGGGGACGGGGTCTACGATGCCCCGAAAGGTAGGGGGTGCATGAACGAAAATATAGCGCGTGTTATATAATTATGTATTATATACGTGTATTCCAACAATTCCACTTTGGTCTGGTAATACATTCGCCGCTAATCGAAATCACCTTTTTATGTCTTGAAAATCAACCAAATTGATCTTTATTAATCACTTCATCGATTAAGGGGTGAACATTGGTGCACAGAAAAGGGGGACGGGGTCTACGATGCCCCGAAAGGTAGGGGGTGCATGGACGAAAATATAGCGCGTGTTATATAATTATGTATTATATACGTGTATTCCAACAATTCCACTTTGGTCTGGTAATACATTCGCCGCTAATCGAAATCACCATTTTATGTCTTGAAAATCAACCAAATTGATCTTTATTAATCACTTCATCGATTTAGGGGTGAACATTTGTGCACATAAAAGGGGGACGGGGTCTACGATGCCCCGAAAGGTAGGGGGTGCATGGATGAAAATATAGCGCGTGTTATATAATTATGTATTATATACGTGTATTCCAACAATTCCACTTTGGTCTGGTAATACATTCGCCGCTAATCGAAATCACCATTTTATGTCTTGAAAATTAACTAAATTGATCTTTATTAATCACTTCATCGATTTAGGGGTGAACATTGGTGCACAAAAAAGGGGGACGGGGTCTATGATGCCCCGAAAGGTAGGGGCTGCATGGACGAAAATATAGCGCGTGTTATATAATTATGTATTATATACGTGTATTCCAACAATTCCACTTTGGTCTGGTAATACATTCGCCGCTAATCGAAATCACCTTTTTATGTCTTGAAAATCAACCAAATTGATCTTTATTAATCACTTCATCGATTTAGGGTTGAACATTGGTGCACAGAAAAGGGGGACGGGGTCTACGATGCCCCGAAAGGTAGGGGGTGCATGGACGAAAATATAGCGCGTGTTATATAATTATGTATTATATACGTGTATTCCAACAATTCCACTTTTGTCCGGTAATACATTCGCCGCTAATCGAAATCACCATTTTATGTCTTGAAAATCAACCAAATTGATCTTTATTAATCACTTCATCGATTTAGGGGTGAAGATTGGTGCACAGAAAAGGGGGACGGGGTCTACGATGCCCCGAAAGGTAGGGGGTGCATGGACGAAAATATAGCGCGTGTTATATAATTATGTATTATATACGTGTATTCCAACAATTCCACTTTGGTCTGGTAATACATTCGCCGCTAATCGAAATCACCTTTTTATGTCTTGAAAATCAACCAAATTGATCTTTATTAATCACTTCATCGATTAAGGGGTGAACATTGGTGCACAGAAAAGGGGGACGGGGTCTACGATGCCCCGAAAGGTAGGGGTGCATGGACGAAAATATAGCGCGTGTTATATAATTATGTATTATATACGTGTATTCCAACAATTCCACTTTGGTCTGGTAATACATTCGCCGCTAATCGAAATCACCATTTTATGTCTTGAAAATCAACTAAATTGATCTTTATTAATCACTTCATCGATTAAGGGGTGAACATTGGTGCACAGAAAAGGGGGACGGGGTCTACGATGCCCCGAAAGGTAGGGGGTGCATGGACGAAAATATAGCGCGTGTTATATAATTATGTATTATATACGTGTATTCCAACAATTCCACTTTGGTCTGGTAATACATTCGCCGCTAATCGAAATCACCATTTTATGTCTTGAAAATCAACCAAATTGATCTTTATTAATCACTTCATCGATTTAGGGGTGAACATTTGTGCACATAAAAGGGGGACGGGGTCTACGATGCCCCGAAAGGTAGGGGGTGCATGGATGAAAATATAGCGCGTGTTATATAATTATGTATTATATACGTGTATTCCAACAATTCCACTTTGGTCTGGTAATACATTCGCCGCTAATCGAAATCACCATTTTATGTCTTGAAAATTAACTAAATTGATCTTTATTAATCACTTCATCGATTTAGGGGTGAACATTGGAGCACAAAAAAGGGGGACGGGGTCTATGATGCCCCGAAAGGTAGGGGCTGCATGGACGAAAATATAGCGCGTGTTATATAATTATGTATTATATACGTGTATTCCAACAATTCCACTTTGGTCTGGTAATACATTCGCCGCTAATCGAAATCACCTTTTTATGTCTTGAAAATTAACTAAATTGATCTTTATTAATCACTTCATCGATTTAGGGGTGAACATTGGTGCACAGAAAAGGGGGACGGGGTCTATGATGCCCCGAAAGGTAGGGGCTGCATGGACGAAAATATAGCGCGTGTTATATAATTATGTATTATATACGTGTATTCCAACAATTCCACTTTGGTCTGGTAATACATTCGCCGCTAATCGAAATCACCATTTTATGTCTTGAAAATCAACTAAATTGATCTTTATTAATCACTTCATCGATTAAGGGGTGAACATTGGTGCACAGAAAAGGGGGACGGGGTCTACGATGCCCCGAAAGGTAGGGGGTGCATGGACGAAAATATAGCGCGTGTTATATAATTATGTATTATATACGTGTATTCCAACAATTCCACTTTGGTCTGGTAATACATTCGCCGCTAATCGAAATCACCATTTTATGTCTTGAAAATCAACCAAATTGATCTTTATTAATCACTTCATCGATTTAGGGGTGAACATTTGTGCACATAAAAGGGGGACGGGGTCTACGATGCCCCGAAAGGTAGGGGGTGCATGGATGAAAATATAGCGCGTGTTATATAATTATGTATTATATACGTGTATTCCAACAATTCCACTTTGGTCTGGTAATACATTCGCCGCTAATCGAAATCACCATTTTATGTCTTGAAAATTAACTAAATTGATCTTTATTAATCACTTCATCGATTTAGGGGTGAACATTGGAGCACAAAAAAGGGGGACGGGGTCTATGATGCCCCGAAAGGTAGGGGCTGCATGGACGAAAATATAGCGCGTGTTATATAATTATGTATTATATACGTGTATTCCAACAATTCCACTTTGGTCTGGTAATACATTCGCCGCTAATCGAAATCACCTTTTTATGTCTTGAAAATCAACCAAATTGATCTTTATTAATCACTTCATCGATTTAGGGTTGAACATTGGTGCACAGAAAAGGGGGACGGGGTCTACGATGCCCCGAAAGGTAGGGGGTGCATGGACGAAAATATAGCGCGTGTTATATAATTATGTATTATATACGTGTATTCCAACAATTCCACTTTTGTCCGGTAATACATTCGCCGCTAATCGAAATCACCATTTTATGTCTTGAAAATCAACCAAATTGATCTTTATTAATCACTTCATCGATTTAGGGGTGAAGATTGGTGCACAGAAAAGGGGGACGGGGTCTACGATGCCCCGAAAGGTAGGGGGTGCATGGACGAAAATATAGCGCGTGTTATATAATTATGTATTATATACGTGTATTCCAACAATTCCACTTTGGTCTGGTAATACATTCGCCGCTAATCGAAATCACCTTTTTATGTCTTGAAAATCAACCAAATTAATCTTTATTAATCACTTCATCGATTAAGGGGTGAACATTGGTGCACAGAAAAGGGGGACGGGGTCTACGATGCCCCGAAAGGTAGGGGGTGCATGGACGAAAATATAGCGCGTGTTATATAATTATGTATTATATACGTGTATTCCAACAATTCCACTTTGGTCTGGTAATACATTCGCCGCTAATCGAAATCACCATTTTATGTCTTGAAAATTAACTAAATTGATCTTTATTAATCACTTCATCGATTTAGGGGTGAACATTGGTGCACAGAAAAGGGGGACGGGGTCTATGATGCCCCGAAAGGTAGGGGCTGCATGGACGAAAATATAGCGCGTGTTATATAATTATGTATTATATACGTGTATTCCAACAATTCCACTTTGGTCTGGTAATACATTCGCCGCTAATCGAAATCACCTTTTTATGTCTTGAAAATCAACCAAATTGATCTTTATTAATCACTTCATCGATTTAGGGTTGAACATTGGTGCACAGAAAAGGGGGACGGGGTCTACGATGCCCCGAAAGGTAGGGGGTGCATGGACGAAAATATAGCGCGTGTTATATAATTCTGTATTATATACGTGTATTCCAACAATTCCACTTTGGTCTGGTAATACATTCGCCGCTAATCGAAATCACCATTTTATGTCTTGAAAATCAACCAAATTGATCTTTATTAATCACTTCATCGATTTAGGGGTGAACATTGGTGCACAGAAAAAGGGGACGGGGTCTACGATGCCCCGAAAGGTAGGGGGTGCATGGACGAAAATATAGCGCGTGTTATATAATTATGTATTATATACGTGTATTCCAACAATTCCACTTTGGTCTGGTAATACATTCGCCGCTAATCGAAATCACCATTTTATGTCTTGAAAATTAACTAAATTGATCTTTATTAATCACTTCATCGATTTAGGGGTGAACATTGGAGCACAAAAAAGGGGGACGGGGTCTATGATGCCCCGAAAGGTAGGGGCTGCATGGACGAAAATATAGCGCGTGTTATATAATTATGTATTATATACGTGTATTCCAACAATTCCACTTTGGTCTGGTAATACATTCGCCGCTAATCGAAATCACCTTTTTATGTCTTGAAAATCAACCAAATTGATCTTTATTAATCACTTCATCGATTTAGGGTTGAACATTGGTGCACAGAAAAGGGGGACGGGGTCTACGATGCCCCGAAAGGTAGGGGGTGCATGGACGAAAATATAGCGCGTGTTATATAATTATGTATTATATACGTGTATTCCAACAATTCCACTTTTGTCCGGTAATACATTCGCCGCTAATCGAAATCACCATTTTATGTCTTGAAAATCAACCAAATTGATCTTTATTAATCACTTCATCGATTTAGGGGTGAAGATTGGTGCACAGAAAAGGGGGACGGGGTCTACGATGCCCCGAAAGGTAGGGGGTGCATGGACGAAAATATAGCGCGTGTTATATAATTATGTATTATATACGTGTATTCCAACAATTCCACTTTGGTCTGGTAATACATTCGCCGCTAATCGAAATCACCTTTTTATGTCTTGAAAATCAACCAAATTAATCTTTATTAATCACTTCATCGATTAAGGGGTGAACATTGGTGCACAGAAAAGGGGGACGGGGTCTACGATGCCCCGAAAGGTAGGGGGTGCATGGACGAAAATATAGCGCGTGTTATATAATTATGTATTATATACGTGTATTCCAACAATTCCACTTTGGTCTGGTAATACATTCGCCGCTAATCGAAATCACCATTTTATGTCTTGAAAATTAACTAAATTGATCTTTATTAATCACTTCATCGATTTAGGGGTGAACATTGGTGCACAGAAAAGGGGGACGGGGTCTATGATGCCCCGAAAGGTAGGGGCTGCATGGACGAAAATATAGCGCGTGTTATATAATTATGTATTATATACGTGTATTCCAACAATTCCACTTTGGTCTGGTAATACATTCGCCGCTAATCGAAATCACCTTTTTATGTCTTGAAAATCAACCAAATTGATCTTTATTAATCACTTCATCGATTTAGGGTTGAACATTGGTGCACAAAAAAGGGGGACGGGGTCTACGATGCCCCGAAAGGTAGGGGGTGCATGGACGAAAATATAGCGCGTGTTATATAATTCTGTATTATATACGTGTATTCCAACAATTCCACTTTGGTCTGGTAATACATTCGCCGCTAATCGAAATCACCATTTTATGTCTTGAAAATCAACCAAATTGATCTTTATTAATCACTTCATCGATTTAGGGGTGAACATTGGTGCACAGAAAAAGGGGACGGGGTCTACGATGCCCCGAAAGGTAGGGGGTGCATGGACGAAAATATAGCGCGTGTTATATAATTATGTATTATATACGTGTATTCCAACAATTCCACTTTGGTCTGGTAATACATTCGCCGCTAATCGAAATCACCATTTTATGTCTTCAAAATCAACCAAATTGATCTTTATTATTCACTTCATCGATTTAGGGGTAAACATTGGTGCACAGAAAAGGGGGACGGGGTCTACGATGCCCCGAAAGGTAGGGGGTGCATGGACGAAAATATAGCGCGAGTTATATAATCATGTATTATATACGTGTATTCCAACAATTCCACTTTGGTCTGGTAATACATTCGCCGCTAATCGAAATCACCTTTTTATGTCTTGAAAATCGACCAAATTGATATTTATAAATCACTTCATCGATCTAGGGGTGAACATTGGTGCACATAAAAGGGGGACGGGGTCTACGATGCCCCGAAAGGTAGGGGGTGCATGGACGAAAATATAGCGCGTGTTATATAATTATGTATTATATACGTGTATTCCAACAATTCCACTTTGGTCTGGTAATACATTCGCCGCTAATCGAAATCACCTTTTTATGTCTTGAAAATCAACCAAATTGATCTTTATTAATCACTTCATCGATTTAGGGGTGAACATTGGTGCAAAGAAAAGGGGGACGGGGTCTATGATGCCCCGAAAGGTAGGGGCTGCATGGACGAAAATATAGCGCGTGTTATATAATTATGTATTATATACGTGTATTCCAACAATTCCACTTTGGTCTGGTAATACATTCGCCGCTAATCGAAATCACCATTTTATGTCTTGAAAATCAACCAAATTGATCTTTATTAATCACTTCATCGATTTAGGGGTGAACATTGGTGCACAGAAAAGGGGGACGGGGTCTACGATGCCCCGAAAGGTAGGGGGTGCATGGACGAAAATATAGCGCGTGTTATATAATTATGTATTATATACGTGTATTCCAACAATTCCACTTTGGTCTGGTAATACATTCGCCGCTAATCGAAATCACCATTTTATGTCTTGAAAATCATGCAAATTGATCTTTATTAATCACTCCATCGATTTAGGGGTGAACATTGGTGCACAGAAAAGGGGGACGGGGTCTACGATGCCCTGAAAGGTAGGGGGTGCATGGACGAAAATATAGCACGTGTTATATAATTATGTATTATATACGTGTATTCCAACAATTCCACTTTGGTCTGGTAATACATTCGCCGCTAATCGAAATCACCATTTTATGTCTTGAAAATCGACCAAATTGATCTTAATAAATCACTTCATCGATCTAGGGGTGAACATTGGTGCACAGAAAAGGGGGACGGGGTCTACGATGCCCCGAAAGGTAGGGGGTGCATGGACGAAAATATAGCGCGTGTTATATAATTATGTATTATATACGTGTATTCCAACAATTCCACTTTGGTCTGGTAATACATTCGCCGCTAATCGAAATCACCATTTTATGTCTTGAAAATCAACCAAATTGATCTTTATTAATCACTTCATCGATTTAGGGGTGAACATTGGTGCACAGAAAAGGGGGACGGGGTCTACGATGCCCTGAAAGGTAGGGGGTGCATGGACGAAAATATAGCGCGTGTTATATAATTATGTATTATATACGTGTATTCCAACAATTCCACTTTGGTCTGGTAATACATTCGCCGCTAATCGAAATCACCATTTTATGTCTTGAAAATCGACCAAATTGATCTTAATAAATCACTTCATCGATCTAGGGGTGAACATTGGTGCACAGAAAAGGGGGACGGGGTCTACGATGCCCCGAAAGGTAGGGGGTGCATGGACGAAAATATAGCGCGTGTTATATAATTATGTATTATATACGTGTATTCCAACAATTCCACTTTGGTCTGGTAATACATTCGCCGCTAATCGAAATCACCTTTTTATGTCTTGAAAATCAACCAAATTGATCTTTTTTAATCACTTCATCGATTAAGGGGTGAACATTGGTGCACAGAAAAGGGGGACGGGGTCTACGATGCCCCGAAAGGTAGGGGGTGCATGGACGAAAATATAGCGCGTGTTATATAATTATGTATTATATACGTGTATTCCAACAATTCCACTTTCGTCTGGTAATACATTCGCCGCTAATCGAAATCACCATTTTATGTCTTGAAAATCAACCAAATTGATCTTTATTAATCACTACATCGATTTAGGGGTGAACATTGGTGCACAGAAAAGGGGGACGGGGTCTACGATGCCCCGAAAGGTAGGGGGTGCATGGACGAAAATATAGCGCGCGTTATATAATTATGTATTTTATACGTGTATTCCAACAATTCCACTTTGGTCTGGTAATACATTCGCCGCTAATCGAAATCACCATTTTATGTCTTGAAAATCAACCAAATTGATCTCTATTAATCACTTCATCGATTTAGGGGTAAACATTGGTGCACAGAAAAGGGGGACGGGGTCTACGATGCCCCGAAAGGTAGGGGGTGCATGGACGAAAATATAGCGCGTGTTATATAATCATGTATTATATACGTGTATTCCAACAATTCCACTTTGGTCTGGTAATACATTCGCCGCTAATCGAAATCACCTTTTTATGTCTTGAAAATCGACCAAATTGATATTTATAAATCACTTCATCGATCTAGGGGTGAACATTGGTGCACAGAAAAGGGGGACGGGGTCTACGATGCCCCGAAAGGTAGGGGGTGCATGGACGAACATATAGCGCGTGTTATATAATTATGTATTATATACGTGTATTCCAACAATTCCACTTTGGTCTGGTAATACATTCGCCGCTAATCGAAATCACCTTTTTATGTCTTGAAAATCAACCAAATTGATCTTTATTAATCACTTCATCGATTTAGGGGTGAACATTGGTGCACAGAAAAGGGGGACGGGGTCTATGATGCCCCGAAAGGTAGGGGCTGCATGGACGAAAATATAGCGCGTGTTATATAATTATGTATTATATACGTGTATTCCAACAATTCCACTTTGGTCTGGTAATACATTCGCCGCTAATCGAAATCACCATTTTATGTCTTGAAAATCAACCAAATTGATCTTTATTAATCACTTCATCGATTTAGGGGTGAACATTGGTGCACAGAAAAGGGGGACGGGGTCTACGATGCCCCGAAATGTAGGGGGTGCATGGACGAAAATATAGCGCGTGTTATATAATTATGTATTATATACGTGTATTCCAACAATGCCACTTTGGTCTGGTAATACATTCGCCGCTAATCAAAATCACCTTTTTATGTCTTGAAAATCGACCAAATTGATCTTTATAAATCACTTCATCGATCTAGGGGTGAACATTGGTGCACAGAAAAGGGGGACGGGGTCTACGATGCCCCGAAAGGTAGGGGGTGCATGGACGAAAATATAGCGCGTGTTATATAATTATGTATTGTATACGTGTATTCCAACAATTCCACTTTCGTCTGGTAATACATTCGCCGCTAATCGAAATCACCATTTTATGTCTTGAAAATCAACCAAATTGATCTTTATTAATCACTACATCGATTTAGGGGTGAACATTGGTGCACAGAAAAGGGGGACGGGGTATACGATGCCCCGAAAGGTAGGGGGTGCATGGACGAAAATATAGCGCGCGTTATATAATTATGTATTATATACGTGTATTCCAACAATTCCACTTTGGTCTGGTAATACATTCGCCGCTAATCGAAATCACCATTTTATGTCTTGAAAATCAACCAAATTGATCTTTATTAATCACTTCATCGATTTAGGGGTAAACATTGGTGCACAGAAAAGGGGGACGGGGTCTACGATGCCCCGAAAGGTAGGGGGTGCATGGACGAAAATATAGCGCGTGTTATATAATCATGTATTATTTACGTGTATTCCAACAATTCCACTTTGGTCTGGTAATACATTCGCCGCTAATCGAAATCACCTTTTTATGTCTTGAAAATCGACCAAATTGATATTTATAAATCACTTCATCGATCTAGGGGTGAACATTGGTGCACAGAAAAGGGGGACGGGGTCTACGATGCCCCGAAAGGTAGGGGGTGCATGGACGAAAATATAGCGCGTGTTATATAATTATGTATTATATACGTGTATTCCAACAATTCCACTTTGGTCTGGTATTACATTCGCCGCTAATCGAAATCACCTTTTAATGTCTTGAAAATCAACTAAATTGATCTTTATTAATCACTTCATCGATTTAGGGGTGAACATTGGTGCACAGAAAAGGGGGACGGGGTCTATGATGCCCCGAAAGGTAGGGGCTGCATGGACGAAAATATAGCGCGTGTTATATAATTATGTATTATATACGTGTATTCCAACAATTCCACTTTGGTCTGGTAATACATTCGCCGCTAATCGAAATCACCATTTTATGTCTTGAAAATCAACCAAATTGATCTTTATTAATCACTTCATCGATTTAGGGGTGAACATTGGTGCACAGAAAAGGGGGACGGGGTCTACGATGCCCCGAAAGGTAGGGGGTGCATGGACGAAAATATAGCGCGTGTTATATAATTATGTATTATATACGTGTATTCCAACAATTCCACTTTGGTCTGGTAATACATTCGCCGCTAATCGAAATCACCATTTTATGTCTTGAAAATCGACCAAATTGATCTTTATAAATCACTTCATCGATTTAGGGGTGAACATTGGTGCACAGAAAAGGGGGACGGGGTCTACGATGCCCCGAAAGGTAGGGGGTGCATGGACGAAAATATAGCGCGTGTTATATAATTATGTATTATATACGTGTATTCCAACAATTCCACTTTCGTCTGGTAATACATTCGCCGCTAATCGAAATCACCATTTTATGTCTTGAAAATCAACCAAATTGATCTTTATTAATCACTACATCGATTTAGGGGTGAACATTGGTGCACAGAAAAGGGGGACGGGGTCTACGATGCCCCGAAAGGTAGGGGGTGCATGGACGAAAATATAGCGCGCGTTATATAATTATGTATTATATACGTGTATTCCAACAATTCCACTTTGGTCTGGTAATACATTCGCCGCTAATCGAAATCACCATTTTATGTCTTGAAAATCAACCAAATTGATCTTTATTAATCACTTCATCGATTTAGGGGTAAACATTGGTGCACAGAAAAGGGGGACGGGGTCTACGATGCCCCGAAAGGTAGGGGGTGCATGGACGAAAATATAGCGCGTGTTATATAATTATGTATTATATACGTGTATTCCAACAATTCCACTTTGGTCTGGTAATACATTCGCCGCTAATCGAAATCACCTTTTTATGTCTTGAAAATCAACTAAATTGATCTTTATTAATCACTTCATCGATTTAGGGGTGAACATTGGTGCACAGAAAAGGGGGACGGGGTCTATGATGCCCCGAAAGGTAGGGGCTGCATGGACGAAAATATAGCGCGTGTTATAAAATTATGTATTATATACGTGTATTCCAACAATTCCACTTTGGTCTGGTAATACATTCGCCGCTAATCGAAATCACCATTTTATGTCTTGAAAATCAACCAAATTGATCTTTATTAATCACTTCATCGATTTAGGGGTGAACATTGGTGCACAGAAAAGGGGGACGGGGTCTACGATGCCCCGAAAGGTAGGGGGTGCATGGACGAAAATATAGCGCGTGTTATATAATTATGTATTATATACGTGTATTCCAACAATTCCACTTTGGTCTGGTAATACATTCGCCGCTAATCGAAATCACCATTTTATGTCTTGAAAATCAACCAAATTGATCTTTATTAATCACTTCATCGATTTAGGGGTAAACATTGGTGCACAGAAAAGGGGGACGGGGTCTACGATGCCCCGAAAGGTAGGGGGTGCATGGACGAAAATATAGCGCGTGTTATATAATTATGTATTATATACGTGTATTCCAACAATTCCACTTTGGTCTGGTAATACATTCGCCGCTATTCGAAATCACCTTTTTATGTCTTGAAAATCAACCAAATTGATCTTTATTAATCACTTCATCGATTTAGGGGTGAACATTGGTGCACAGAAAAGGGGGACGGGGTCTATGATGCCCCGAAAGGTAGGGGCTGCATGGACGAAAATATAGCGCGTGTTATATAATTATGTATTATATACGTGTATTCCAACAATTCCACTTTGGTCTGGTAATACATTCGCCGCTAATCGAAATCACCATTTTATGTCTTGAAAATCAACCAAATTGATCTTTATTAATCACTTCATCGATTTAGGGGTGAACATTGGTGCACAGAAAAGGGGGACGGGGTCTACGATGCCCCGAAAGGTAGGGGGTGCATGGACGAAAATATAGCGCGTGTTATATAATTATGTATTATATACGTGTATTCCAACAATTCCACTTTGGTCTGGTAATACATTCGCCGCTAATCGAAATCACCATTTTATGTCTTGAAAATCAACCAAATTGATCTTTATTAATCACTTCATCGATTTAGGGGTGAACATTGGTGCACAGAAAAGGGGGACGGGGTCTACGATGCCCCGAAAGGTAGGGGGTGCATGGACGAAAATATAGCGCGTGTTATATAATTATGTATTATATACGTGTATTCCAACAATGCCACTTTGGTCTGGTAATACATTCGCCGCTAATCGAAATCACCTTTTTATGTCTTGAAAATCGACCAAATTGATCTTTATAAATTACTTCATCGATCTAGGGGTGATCATTGGTGCACAGAAAAGGGGGACGGGGTCTACGATGCCCCGAAAGGTAGGGGGTGCATGGACGAAAATATAGCGCGTGTTATATAATTATGTATTATATACGTGTATTCCAACAATTCCACTTTCGTCTGGTAATACATTCGCCGCTAATCGAAATCACCATTTTATGTCTTGAAAATCAACCAAATTGATCTTTATTAATCACTACATCGATTTAGGGGTGAACATTGGTGCACAGAAAAGGGGGACGGGGTCTACGATGCCCCGAAAGGTAGGGGGTGCATGGACGAAAATATAGCGCGCGTTATATAATTATGTATTATATACGTGTATTCCAACAATTCCACTTTGGTCTGGTAATACATTCGCCGCTAATCGAAATCACCATTTTATGTCTTGAAAATCAACCAAATTGATTTTTATTAATCACTTCATCGATTTAGGGGTAAACTTTGGTGCACGGAAAAGGGGGACGGGGTCTACGATGCCCCGAAAGGTAGGGGGTGCATGGACGAAAATATAGCGCGTGTTATATAATCATGTATTATATACGTGTATTCCAACAATTCCACTTTGGTCTGGTAATACATTCGCCGCTAATCGAAATCACCTTTTTATGTCTTGAAAATCGACCAAATTGATATTTATAAATCACTTCATCGATCTAGGGGTGAACATTGGTGCACAGAAAAGGGGGACGGGGTCTACGATGCCCCGAAAGGTAGGGGGTGCATGGACGAAAATATAGCGCGTGTTATATAATTATGTATTATATACGTGTATTCCAACAATTCCACTTTGGTCTGGTAATACATTCGCCGCTAATCGAAATCACCTTTTTATGTCTTGAAAATCAACTAAATTGATCTTTATTAATCACTTCATCGATTTAGGGGTGAACATTGGTGCACAGAAAAGGGGGACGGGGTCTATGATGCCCCGAAAGGTAGGGGCTGCATGGACGAAAATATAGCGCGTGTTATATAATTATGTATTATATACGTGTATTCCAACAATTCCACTTTGGTCTGGTAATACATTCGCCGCTAATCGAAATCACCATTTTATGTCTTGAAAATCAACCAAATTGATCTTTATTAATCACTACATCGATTTAGGGGTGAACATTGGTGCACAGAAAAGGGGGACGGGGTCTACGATGCCCCGAAAGGTAGGGGGTGCATGGACGAAAATATAGCGCGCGTTATATAATTATGTATTATATACGTGTATTCCAACAATTCCACTTTGGTCTGGTAATACATTCGCCGCTAATCGAAATCACCATTTTATGTCTTGAAAATCAACCAAATTGATCTTTATTAATCACTTCATCGATTTAGGGGTAAACATTGGTGCACGGAAAAGGGGGACGGGGTCTACGATGCCCCGAAAGGTAGGGGGTGCATGGACGAAAATATAGCGCGTGTTATATAATCATGTATTATATACGTGTATTCCAACAATTCCACTTTGGTCTGGTAATACATTCGCCGCTAATCGAAATCACCTTTTTATGTCTTGAAAATCGACCAAATTGATATTTATAAATCACTTCATCGATCTAGGGGTGAACATTGGTGCACAGAAAAGGGGGACGGGGTCTACGATGCCCCGAAAGGTAGGGGGTGCATGGACGAAAATATAGCGCGTGTTATATAATTATGTATTATATACGTGTATTCCAACAATTCCACTTTGGTCTGGTAATACATTCGCCGCTAATCGAAATCACCTTTTTATGTCTTGAAAATCAACTAAATTGATCTTTATTAATCACTTCATCGATTTAGGGGTGAACATTGGTGCACAGAAAAGGGGGACGGGGTCTATGATGCCCCGAAAGGTAGGGGCTGCATGGACGAAAATATAGCGCGTGTTATATAATTATGTATTATATACGTGTATTCCAACAATTCCACTTTGGTCTGGTAATACATTCGCCGCTAATCGAAATCACCATTTTATGTCTTGAAAATCAACCAAATTGATCTTTATTAATCACTTCATCGATTTAGGGGTGAAAATTGGTGCACAGAAAAGGGGGACGGGGTCTACGATGCCCCGAAAGGTAGGGGGTGCATGGACGAAAATATAGCGCGTGTTATATAATTATGTATTATATACGTGTATTCCAACAATTCCACTTTGGTCTGGTAATACATTCGCCGCTAATCGAAATCACCATTTTATGTCTTGAAAATCAACCAAATTGATCTTTATTAATCACTTCATCGATTTAGGGGTGAACATTGGTGCACAGAAAAGGGGGACGGGGTCTACGATGCACCGAAAGGTAGGGGGTGCATGGACGAAAATATAGCGCGTGTTATATAATTATGTATTATATACGTGTATTCCAACAATTCCACTTTCGTCTGGTAATACATTCGCCGCTAATCGAAATCACCATTTTATGTCTTGAAAATCAACCAAATTGATCTTTATTAATCACTACATCGATTTAGGGGTGAACATTGGTGCACAGAAAAGGGGGACGGGGTCTACGATGCCCCGAAAGGTAGGGGGTGCATGGACGAAAATATAGCGCGCGTTATATAATTATGTATTATATACGTGTATTCCAACAATTCCACTTTGGTCTGGTAATACATTCGCCGCTAATCGAAATCACCATTTTATGTCTTGAAAATCAACCAAATTGATCTTTATTAATCACTTCATCGATTTAGGGGTAAACATTGGTGCACAGAAAAGGGGGACGGGGTCTACGATGCCCCGAAAGGTAGGGGGTGCATGGACGAAAATATAGCGCGTGTTATATAATCATGTATTATATACGTGTATTCCAACAATTCCACTTTGGTCTGGTAATACATTCGCCGCTAATCGAAATCACCTTTTTATGTCTTGAAAATCGACCAAATTGATATTTATAAATCACTTCATCGATCTAGGGGTGAACATTGGTGCACAGAAAAGGGGGACGGGGTCTACGATGCCCCGAAAGGTAGGGGGTGCATGGACGAAAATATAGCGCGTGTTATATAATTATGTATTATATACGTGTATTCTAACAATTCCACTTTGGTCTGGTAATACATTCGCCGCTGATCGAAATCACCTTTTTATGTCTTGAAAATCAACTAAATTGATCTTTATTAATCACTTCATCGATTTAGGGGTGAACATTGGTGCACAGAAAAGGGGGACGGGGTCTATGATGCCCCGAAAGGTAGGGGCTGCATGGACGAAAATATATCGCGTGTTATATAATTATGTATTATATACGTGTATTCCAACAATTCCACTTTGGTCTGGTAATACATTCGCCGCTAATCGAAATCACCATTTTATGTCTTGAAAATCAACCAAATTGATCTTTATTAATCACTTCATCGATTTAGAGGTGAACATTGGTGCACAGAAAAGGGGGACGGGGTCTACGATGCCCCGAAAGGTAGGGGGTGCATGGACGAAAATATAGCGCGTGTTATATAATTATGTATTATATACGTGTATTCCAACAATTCCACTTTGGTCTGGTAATACATTCGCCGCTAATCGAAATCACCATTTTATGTTTTGAAAATCAACCAAATTGATCTTTATTAATCACTTCATCGATTTAGGGGTGAACATTGGTGCACAGAAAAAGGGGACGGGGTCTACGATGCCCCGAAAGGTAGGGGGTGCATGGACGAAAATATAGCGCGTGTTATATAATTATGTATTATATACGTGTATTCCAACAATTCCACTTTGGTCTGGTAATACATTCGCCGCTAATCGAAATCACCATTTTATGTCTTGAAAATCAACCAAATTGATCTTTATTAATCACTTCATCGATCTAGGGGTGAACATTGGTGCACAGAAAAGGGGGACGGGGTCTACGATGCCCCGAAAGGTAGGGGGTGCATGGACGAAAATATAGCGCGTGTTATATAATTATGTATTATATACGTGTATTCCAACAATTCCACTTTGGTCTGGTAATACATTCGCCGCTAATCGAAATCACCTTTTTATGTCTTGAAAATCGACCAAATTGATCTTAATAAATCATTTCATCGATCTAGGGGTGAACATTGGTGCACAGAAAAGGGGGACGGGGTCTACGATGCCCCGAAAGGTAGGGGGTGCATGGACGAAAATATAGCGCGTGTTATATAATTATGTATTATATACGTGTATTCCAACAATTCCACTTTGGTCTGGTAATACATTCGCCGCTAATCGAAATCACCTTTTTATGTCTTGAAAATCAACCAAATTGATCTTTATTAATCACTTCATCGATTAAGGGGTGAACATTGGTGCACAGAAAAGGGGGACGGGGTCTACGATGCCCCGAAAGGTAGGGGGTGCATGTACGAAAATATAGCGCGTGTTATATAATTATGTATTATATACGTGTATTCCAACAATTCCACTTTGGTCTGGTAATACATTCGCCGCTAATCGAAATCACCAGTTTTTGTCTTGAAAATCAACCAAATTGATCTTTTTTAATCACTTCATCGATTTAGGGGTGAACATTTGTGCACAGAAAAGGGGGACGGGGTCTACGATGCCCCGAAAGGTAGGGGGTGCATGGACTAAAATATAGCGCGTGTTATATAATTATGTATTATATACGTGTATTCCAACAATTCCACTTTGGTCTGGTAATACATTCGCCGCTAATCGAAATCACCATTTTATGTCTTGAAAATCAACCAAATTTATCTTTATTAATTACTTCATCGATTTAGGGGTGAACATTGGTGCACAGAAAAGGGGGACGGGGTCTACGATGCCCCGAAAGGTAGGGGGTGCATGGACGAAAATATAGCGCGTGTTATATAATTATGTATTATATACGTGTATTCCAACAATTCCACTTTGGTCTGGTAATACATTCGCCGCTAATCGAAATCACCTTTTTATGTCTTGAAAATCGACCAAATTGATCTTAATAAATCACTTCATCGATCTAGGGGTGAACATTGGTGCACAGAAAAGGGGGACGGGGTCTACGATGCCCCGAAAGGTAGGGGGTGCATGGACGAAAATATAGCGCGTGTTATATAATTATGTATTATATACGTGTATTCCAACAATTTCACTTTGGTCTGGTAATACATTCGCCGCTAATCGAAATCACCTTTTTATGTCTTAAAAATCAACCAAATTGATCTTTATTAATCACTTCATCGATTTAGGGGTTCACATTGGTGCACAGAAAAGGGGGACGGGGTCTACGATGCCCCGAAAGGTAGGGGGTGCATGGACGAACATATAGCGCGTGTTATATAATTATGTATTATATACGTGTATTCCAACAATTCCACTTTGGTCTGGTAATACATTCGCTGCTAATCGAAATCACCTTTTTATGTCTTGAAAATCAACCAAATTGATCTTTATTAATCACTTCATCGATTAAGGGGTGAACATTGGTGCACAGAAAAGGGGGACGGGGTCTACGATGCCCCGAAAAGTAGGGGGTGCATGGACGAAAATATAGCGCGTGTTATATAATTATGTATTATATACGTGTATTCCAACAATTCCACTTTGGTCTGGTAATACATTCGCCGCTAATCGAAATCACCAGTTTATGTCTTGAAAATCAACCAAATTGATCTTTTTTAATCACTTCATCGATTTAGGGGTGAACATTTGTGCACAGAAAAGGGGGACGGGGTCTACGATGCCCCGAAAGGTAGGGGGTGCATGGACGAAAATATAGCGCGTGTTATATAATTATGTATTATATACGTGTAGTCCAACAATTCCACTTTGGTCTGGTAATACATTCGCCGCTAATCGAAATCACCTTTTTATGTCTTGAAAATCAACCAAATTGATCTTTATTAATCACTTCATCGATTTAGGGGTGAACATTGGTGCACAGAAAAGGGGGACGGGGTCTACGATGCCCCGAAAGGTAGGGGGTGCATTGACGAAAATATAGCGCGTGTTATATAATAATGTATTATATACGTGTATCTAACAATTCCACTTTGGTCTGGTAATACATTCGCCGCTAATCGAAATCACCTTTTTATGTCTTGAAAATCGACCAAATTGATCTTTATAAATCAATTCATCGATCTAGGGGTGAACATTGGTGCACAGAAAAGGGGGACGGGGTCTACGATGCCCCGAAAGGTAGGGGGTGCATGGACGAAAATATAGCGCGTGTTATATAATTATGTATTATATACGTGTATTCCAACAATTCCACCTTGGTCTGGTAATACATTCGCCGCTAATCGAAATCACCTTTTTATGTCTTGAAAATCAACCAAATTGATCTTTATTAATCACTTCATCGATTTAGGGGTGAACATTGGTGCACAGAAAAGGGGGACGGGGTCTACGATGCCCCGAAAGGTAGGGGGTGCATGGACGAAAATATAGCGCGTGTTATATAATTATGTATTATATACGTGTATTCCAACAATTCCACTTTGGTCTGGTAATACATTCGCCGCTAATCGAAATCCCCTTTTTATGTCTTGAAAATCAACCAAATTGATCTTTATTAATCACTTCATCGATTTAGGGGTGAACATTGGTGCACAGAAAAGGGGGACGGGGTCTACGATGCCCCGAAAGGTAGGGGGTGCATGGACGAAAATATAGCGCGTGTTATATAATTATGTATTATATACGTGTATTCCAACAATTCCACTTTGGTCTGGTAATACATTCGCCGCTAATCGAAATCACCTTTTTATGTCTTGAAAATCGACCAAATTGATCTTTATAAATCACTTCATCGATCTAGGGGTGAACATTGGTGCACAGAAAAGGGGGACGGGGTCTACGATGCCCCGAAAGGTAGGGGGTGCATGGACGAAAATATAGCGCGTGTTATATAATTATGTATTATATACGTGTATTCCAACAATTCCACTTTGGTCTGGTAATACATTCGCCGCTAATCGAAATCACCATTTTATGTCTTGAAAATCAACCAAATTGATATTTATTAATCACTTCATCGATTTAGGGGTGAACATTGGTGCACAGAAAAGGGGGACGGGGTCTACGATGCCCCGAAAGGTAGGGGATGCATGGACGAAAATATAGCGCGTGTTATATAATTATGTATTATTTACGTGTATTCCAACAATTCCATTTTGGTCTGGTAATACATTCGCCGCTAATCGAAATCACCTTTTTATGTCTTGAAAATCAACCAAATTGATCTTTATTAATCACTTCATCGATTTAGGGGTGAACATTGGTGCACAGAAAAGGGGGACGGGGTCTACGATGCCCCGAAAGGTAGGGGGTGCATTGACGAAAATATAGCGCGTGTTATATAATAATGTATTATACACGTGTATTCCAACAATTTCACTTTGGTCTGGTAATACATTCGCCGCTAATCGAAATCACCTTTTTATGTCTTGAAAATCGACCAAATTGATCTTTATAAATCACTTCATCGATCTAGGGGTGAACATTGGTGCACAGAAAAGGAGGACGGGGTCTACGATGCCCCGAAAGGTAGGGGGTGCATGGACGAAAATATAGCGCGTGTTATATAATTATGTATTATATACGTGTATTCCAACAATTCCACTTTGGTCTGGTAATACATTCGCCGCTAATCGAAATCACCTTTTTATGTCTTGAAAATCAACCAAATTGATCTTTATTAATCACTTCATCGATTTAGGGGTGAACATTGGTGCACAGAAAAGGGGGACGGGGTCTACGATGCCCCGAAAGGTAGGGGGTGCATGGACGAAAATATAGCGCGTGTTATATAATTATGTATTATATACGTGTATTCCAACAATTCCACTTTGGTCTGGTAATACATTCGCCGCTAATCGAGATCCCCTTTTTATGTCTTGAAAATCAACCAAATTGATCTTTATTAATCACTTCATCGATTTAGGGGTGAACATTGGTGCACAGAAAATGGGGACGGGATCTACGATGCCCCGAAAGGTAGGGGGTGCATGGACGAAAATATAGCGCGTGTTATATAATTATGTATTATATACGTGTATTCCAACAATTCCACTTTGGTCTTGTAATACATTCGCCGCTAATCGAAATCACCTTTTTATGTCTTGAAAATCGACCAAATTGATCTTTATAAATCACTTCATCGATCTAGGGGTGAACATTGGTGCACAGAAAAGGGGGACGGGGTCTACGATGCCCCGAAAGGTAGGGGGTGCATGGACGAAAATATAGCGCGTGTTATATAATTATGTATTATATACGTGTATTCCAACAATTCCACTTTGGTCTGGTAATACATTCGCCGCTAATCGAAATCACCTTTTTATGTCTTGAAAATCAACCAAATTGATCTTTATTAATCACTTCATCGATTTAGGGGTGAACATTGGGGCACAGAAAAGTGGGACGGGGTCTACGATGCCCCGAAAGGTAGGGGGTGCATGGACGAAAATATAGCGCGTGTTATATAATTATGTATTATATTCGTGTATTCCAACAATTCCACTTTGGTCTGGTAATACATTCGCCGCTAATCGAAATCACCATTTTATGTCTTGAAAATCAACCAAATTGATCTTTATTAATCACTTCATCGATTTAGGGGTGAACATTGGTGCACAGAAAAGGGGGACGGGGTCTACGATGCCCCGAAAGGTAGGGGATGCATGGACGAAAATATAGCGCGTGTTATATAATTATGTATTATTTACGTGTATTCCAACAATTCCTCTTTGGTCTGGTAATACATTCGCCGCTAATCGAAATCACCTTTTTATGTCTTGAAAATCAACTAAATTGATCTTTATTAATCACTTCATCGATTTAGGGGTGAACATTGGTGCACAGAAAAGGGGGACGGGGTCTATGATGCCCCGAAAGGTAGGGGCTGCATGGACGAAAATATAGCGCGTGTTATATAATTATGTATTATATACGTGTATTCCAACAATTCCACTTTGGTCTGGTAATACATTCGCCGCTAATCGAAATCACCATTTTATGTCTTGAAAATCAACCAAATTGATCTTTATTAATCACTTCATCGATTTAGGGGTGAAAATTGGTGCACAGAAAAGGGGGACGGGGTCTACGATGCCCCGAAAGGTAGGGGGTGCATGGACGAAAATATAGCGCGTGTTATATAATTATGTATTATATACGTGTATTCCAACAATTCCACTTTGGTCTGGTAATACATTCGCCGCTAATCGAAATCACCATTTTATGTCTTGAAAATCAACCAAATTGATCTTTATTAATCACTTCATCGATTTAGGGGTGAACATTGGTGCACAGAAAAGGGGGACGGGGTCTACGATGCACCGAAAGGTAGGGGGTGCATGGACGAAAATATAGCGCGTGTTATATAATTATGTATTATATACGTGTATTCCAACAATTCCACTTTCGTCTGGTAATACATTCGCCGCTAATCGAAATCACCATTTTATGTCTTGAAAATCAACCAAATTGATCTTTATTAATCACTACATCGATTTAGGGGTGAACATTGGTGCACAGAAAAGGGGGACGGGGTCTACGATGCCCCGAAAGGTAGGGGGTGCATGGACGAAAATATAGCGCGCGTTATATAATTATGTATTATATACGTGTATTCCAACAATTCCACTTTGGTCTGGTAATACATTCGCCGCTAATCGAAATCACCATTTTATGTCTTGAAAATCAACCAAATTGATCTTTATTAATCACTTCATCGATTTAGGGGTAAACATTGGTGCACAGAAAAGGGGGACGGGGTCTACGATGCCCCGAAAGGTAGGGGGTGCATGGACGAAAATATAGCGCGTGTTATATAATCATGTATTATATACGTGTATTCCAACAATTCCACTTTGGTCTGGTAATACATTCGCCGCTAATCGAAATCACCTTTTTATGTCTTGAAAATCGACCAAATTGATATTTATAAATCACTTCATCGATCTAGGGGTGAACATTGGTGCACAGAAAAGGGGGACGGGGTCTACGATGCCCCGAAAGGTAGGGGGTGCATGGACGAAAATATAGCGCGTGTTATATAATTATGTATTATATACGTGTATTCTAACAATTCCACTTTGGTCTGGTAATACATTCGCCGCTGATCGAAATCACCTTTTTATGTCTTGAAAATCAACTAAATTGATCTTTATTAATCACTTCATCGATTTAGGGGTGAACATTGGTGCACAGAAAAGGGGGACGGGGTCTATGATGCCCCGAAAGGTAGGGGCTGCATGGACGAAAATATATCGCGTGTTATATAATTATGTATTATATACGTGTATTCCAACAATTCCACTTTGGTCTGGTAATACATTCGCCGCTAATCGAAATCACCATTTTATGTCTTGAAAATCAACCAAATTGATCTTTATTAATCACTTCATCGATTTAGAGGTGAACATTGGTGCACAGAAAAGGGGGACGGGGTCTACGATGCCCCGAAAGGTAGGGGGTGCATGGACGAAAATATAGCGCGTGTTATATAATTATGTATTATATACGTGTATTCCAACAATTCCACTTTGGTCTGGTAATACATTCGCCGCTAATCGAAATCACCATTTTATGTTTTGAAAATCAACCAAATTGATCTTTATTAATCACTTCATCGATTTAGGGGTGAACATTGGTGCACAGAAAAAGGGGACGGGGTCTACGATGCCCCGAAAGGTAGGGGGTGCATGGACGAAAATATAGCGCGTGTTATATAATTATGTATTATATACGTGTATTCCAACAATTCCACTTTGGTCTGGTAATACATTCGCCGCTAATCGAAATCACCATTTTATGTCTTGAAAATCAACCAAATTGATCTTTATTAATCACTTCATCGATCTAGGGGTGAACATTGGTGCACAGAAAAGGGGGACGGGGTCTACGATGCCCCGAAAGGTAGGGGGTGCATGGACGAAAATATAGCGCGTGTTATATAATTATGTATTATATACGTGTATTCCAACAATTCCACTTTGGTCTGGTAATACATTCGCCGCTAATCGAAATCACCTTTTTATGTCTTGAAAATCGACCAAATTGATCTTAATAAATCATTTCATCGATCTAGGGGTGAACATTGGTGCACAGAAAAGGGGGACGGGGTCTACGATGCCCCGAAAGGTAGGGGGTGCATGGACGAAAATATAGCGCGTGTTATATAATTATGTATTATATACGTGTATTCCAACAATTCCACTTTGGTCTGGTAATACATTCGCCGCTAATCGAAATCACCTTTTTATGTCTTGAAAATCAACCAAATTGATCTTTATTAATCACTTCATCGATTAAGGGGTGAACATTGGTGCACAGAAAAGGGGGACGGGGTCTACGATGCCCCGAAAGGTAGGGGGTGCATGGACGAAAATATAGCGCGTGTTATATAATTATGTATTATATACGTGTATTCCAACAATTCCACTTTGGTCTGGTAATACATTCGCCGCTAATCGAAATCACCAGTTTTTGTCTTGAAAATCAACCAAATTGATCTTTTTTAATCACTTCATCGATTTAGGGGTGAACATTTGTGCACAGAAAAGGGGGACGGGGTCTACGATGCCCCGAAAGGTAGGGGGTGCATGGACTAAAATATAGCGCGTGTTATATAATTATGTATTATATACGTGTATTCCAACAATTCCACTTTGGTCTGGTAATACATTCGCCGCTAATCGAAATCACCATTTTATGTCTTGAAAATCAACCAAATTTATCTTTATTAATTACTTCATCGATTTAGGGGTGAACATTGGTGCACAGAAAAGGGGGACGGGGTCTACGATGCCCCGAAAGGTAGGGGGTGCATGGACGAAAATATAGCGCGTGTTATATAATTATGTATTATATACGTGTATTCCAACAATTCCACTTTGGTCTGGTAATACATTCGCCGCTAATCGAAATCACCTTTTTATGTCTTGAAAATCGACCAAATTGATCTTAATAAATCACTTCATCGATCTAGGGGTGAACATTGGTGCACAGAAAAGGGGGACGGGGTCTACGATGCCCCGAAAGGTAGGGGGTGCATGGACGAAAATATAGCGCGTGTTATATAATTATGTATTATATACGTGTATTCCAACAATTTCACTTTGGTCTGGTAATACATTCGCCGCTAATCGAAATCACCTTTTTATGTCTTAAAAATCAACCAAATTGATCTTTATTAATCACTTCATCGATTTAGGGGTTCACATTGGTGCACAGAAAAGGGGGACGGGGTCTACGATGCCCCGAAAGGTAGGGGGTGCATGGACGAACATATAGCGCGTGTTATATAATTATGTATTATATACGTGTATTCCAACAATTCCACTTTGGTCTGGTAATACATTCGCTGCTAATCGAAATCACCTTTTTATGTCTTGAAAATCAACCAAATTGATCTTTATTAATCACTTCATCGATTAAGGGGTGAACATTGGTGCACAGAAAAGGGGGACGGGGTCTACGATGCCCCGAAAAGTAGGGGGTGCATGGACGAAAATATAGCGCGTGTTATATAATTATGTATTATATACGTGTATTCCAACAATTCCACTTTGGTCTGGTAATACATTCGCCGCTAATCGAAATCACCAGTTTATGTCTTGAAAATCAACCAAATTGATCTTTTTTAATCACTTCATCGATTTAGGGGTGAACATTTGTGCACAGAAAAGGGGGACGGGGTCTACGATGCCCCGAAAGGTAGGGGGTGCATGGACGAAAATATAGCGCGTGTTATATAATTATGTATTATATACGTGTAGTCCAACAATTCCACTTTGGTCTGGTAATACATTCGCCGCTAATCGAAATCACCTTTTTATGTCTTGAAAATCAACCAAATTGATCTTTATTAATCACTTCATCGATTTAGGGGTGAACATTGGTGCACAGAAAAGGGGGACGGGGTCTACGATGCCCCGAAAGGTAGGGGGTGCATTGACGAAAATATAGCGCGTGTTATATAATAATGTATTATATACGTGTATCTAACAATTCCACTTTGGTCTGGTAATACATTCGCCGCTAATCGAAATCACCTTTTTATGTCTTGAAAATCGACCAAATTGATCTTTATAAATCAATTCATCGATCTAGGGGTGAACATTGGTGCACAGAAAAGGGGGACGGGGTCTACGATGCCCCGAAAGGTAGGGGGTGCATGGACGAAAATATAGCGCGTGTTATATAATTATGTATTATATACGTGTATTCCAACAATTCCACCTTGGTCTGGTAATACATTCGCCGCTAATCGAAATCACCTTTTTATGTCTTGAAAATCAACCAAATTGATCTTTATTAATCACTTCATCGATTTAGGGGTGAACATTGGTGCACAGAAAAGGGGGACGGGGTCTACGATGCCCCGAAAGGTAGGGGGTGCATGGACGAAAATATAGCGCGTGTTATATAATTATGTATTATATACGTGTATTCCAACAATTCCACTTTGGTCTGGTAATACATTCGCCGCTAATCGAAATCCCCTTTTTATGTCTTGAAAATCAACCAAATTGATCTTTATTAATCACTTCATCGATTTAGGGGTGAACATTGGTGCACAGAAAAGGGGGACGGGGTCTACGATGCCCCGAAAGGTAGGGGGTGCATGGACGAAAATATAGCGCGTGTTATATAATTATGTATTATATACGTGTATTCCAACAATTCCACTTTGGTCTGGTAATACATTCGCCGCTAATCGAAATCACCTTTTTATGTCTTGAAAATCGACCAAATTGATCTTTATAAATCACTTCATCGATCTAGGGGTGAACATTGGTGCACAGAAAAGGGGGACGGGGTCTACGATGCCCCGAAAGGTAGGGGGTGCATGGACGAAAATATAGCGCGTGTTATATAATTATGTATTATATACGTGTATTCCAACAATTCCACTTTGGTCTGGTAATACATTCGCCGCTAATCGAAATCACCATTTTATGTCTTGAAAATCAACCAAATTGATATTTATTAATCACTTCATCGATTTAGGGGTGAACATTGGTGCACAGAAAAGGGGGACGGGGTCTACGATGCCCCGAAAGGTAGGGGATGCATGGACGAAAATATAGCGCGTGTTATATAATTATGTATTATTTACGTGTATTCCAACAATTCCATTTTGGTCTGGTAATACATTCGCCGCTAATCGAAATCACCTTTTTATGTCTTGAAAATCAACCAAATTGATCTTTATTAATCACTTCATCGATTTAGGGGTGAACATTGGTGCACAGAAAAGGGGGACGGGGTCTACGATGCCCCGAAAGGTAGGGGGTGCATTGACGAAAATATAGCGCGTGTTATATAATAATGTATTATACACGTGTATTCCAACAATTTCACTTTGGTCTGGTAATACATTCGCCGCTAATCGAAATCACCTTTTTATGTCTTGAAAATCGACCAAATTGATCTTTATAAATCACTTCATCGATCTAGGGGTGAACATTGGTGCACAGAAAAGGAGGACGGGGTCTACGATGCCCCGAAAGGTAGGGGGTGCATGGACGAAAATATAGCGCGTGTTATATAATTATGTATTATATACGTGTATTCCAACAATTCCACTTTGGTCTGGTAATACATTCGCCGCTAATCGAAATCACCTTTTTATGTCTTGAAAATCAACCAAATTGATCTTTATTAATCACTTCATCGATTTAGGGGTGAACATTGGTGCACAGAAAAGGGGGACGGGGTCTACGATGCCCCGAAAGGTAGGGGGTGCATGGACGAAAATATAGCGCGTGTTATATAATTATGTATTATATACGTGTATTCCAACAATTCCACTTTGGTCTGGTAATACATTCGCCGCTAATCGAGATCCCCTTTTTATGTCTTGAAAATCAACCAAATTGATCTTTATTAATCACTTCATCGATTTAGGGGTGAACATTGGTGCACAGAAAATGGGGACGGGATCTACGATGCCCCGAAAGGTAGGGGGTGCATGGACGAAAATATAGCGCGTGTTATATAATTATGTATTATATACGTGTATTCCAACAATTCCACTTTGGTCTTGTAATACATTCGCCGCTAATCGAAATCACCTTTTTATGTCTTGAAAATCGACCAAATTGATCTTTATAAATCACTTCATCGATCTAGGGGTGAACATTGGTGCACAGAAAAGGGGGACGGGGTCTACGATGCCCCGAAAGGTAGGGGGTGCATGGACGAAAATATAGCGCGTGTTATATAATTATGTATTATATACGTGTATTCCAACAATTCCACTTTGGTCTGGTAATACATTCGCCGCTAATCGAAATCACCTTTTTATGTCTTGAAAATCAACCAAATTGATCTTTATTAATCACTTCATCGATTTAGGGGTGAACATTGGGGCACAGAAAAGTGGGACGGGGTCTACGATGCCCCGAAAGGTAGGGGGTGCATGGACGAAAATATAGCGCGTGTTATATAATTATGTATTATATTCGTGTATTCCAACAATTCCACTTTGGTCTGGTAATACATTCGCCGCTAATCGAAATCACCATTTTATGTCTTGAAAATCAACCAAATTGATCTTTATTAATCACTTCATCGATTTAGGGGTGAACATTGGTGCACAGAAAAGGGGGACGGGGTCTACGATGCCCCGAAAGGTAGGGGATGCATGGACGAAAATATAGCGCGTGTTATATAATTATGTATTATTTACGTGTATTCCAACAATTCCTCTTTGGTCTGGTAATACATTCGCCGCTAATCGAAATCACCTTTTTATGTCTTGAAAATCAACCAAATTGATCTTTATTAATCACTTCATCGATTTAGGGGTGAACATTGGTGCACAGAAAAGGGGGACGGGGTCTACGATGCCCCGAAAGGTAGGGGGTGCATGGACGAAAATATAGCGCGTGTTATATAATTATGTATTATATACGTGTATTCCAACAATTCCACTTTGGTCTGGTAATACATTCGCCGCTAATCGAAATCACCATTTTATGTCTTGAAAATCAACCAAATTGATCTTGATTAATCACTTCATCGATTTAGGGGTGAACATTGGTGCACAGAAAAGGGGGACGGGGTCTACTATGCCCCGAAAGGTAGGGGGTGCATGGACGAAAATATAGCGCGTGTTATATAATTATGTATTATATACGTGTATTCCAACAATTCCACTTTGGTCTGGTAATACATTCGCCGCTAATCGAAATCACCTTTTTATGTCTTGAAAATCGACCAAATTGATCTTTATAAATCACCTCATCGATCTAGGGGTGAACATTGGTGCACAGAAAAGGGGGACGGGGTCTACGATGCCCCGAAAGGTAGGGGGTGCATGGACGAAAATATAGCGCGTGTTATATAATTATGTATTATATACGTGTATTCCAACAATTCCACTTTGGTCTGGTAATACATTCGCCGCTAATCGAAATCACCTTTTTATGTCTTGAAAATCAACCAAATTGATCTTTATTAATCAATTCATCGATTTAGGGGTGAACATTGGGGAACCGAAAAGGGGGACGGGGTCTACGATGCCCCGAAAGGTAGGGGGTGCATGGACGAAAATATAGCGCGTGTTATATAATTATGTATTATATACGTGTATTCCAACAATTCCACTTTGGTCTGGTAATACATTCGCCGCTAATCGAAATCACCTTTTTATGTCTTGAAAATCGACCAAATTGATCTTTATAAATCACTTCATCGATCTAGGGGTGAACATTGGTGCACAGAAAAGGGGGACGGGGTCTACGATGCCCCGAAAGGTAGGGGGTGCATGGACGAAAATATAGCGCGTGTTATATAATTATGTATCATATACGTGTATTCCAACAATTCCACTTTGGTCTGGTAATACATTCGCCGCTAATCGAAATCACCTTTTTATGTCTTGAAAATCAACCAAATTGATCTTTATTAATCACTTCATCGATTTAGGGGTGAACATTGGGGCACAGAAAAGTGGGACGGGGTCTACGATGCCCCGAAAGGTAGGGGGTGCATGGACGAAAATATAGCGCGTGTTATATAATTATGTATTATATTCGTGTATTCCAACAATTCCACTTTGGTCTGGTAATACATTCGCCGCTAATCGAAATCACCATTTTATGTCTTGAAAATCAACCAAATTGATCTTTATTAATCACTTCATCGATTTAGGGGTGAACATTGGTGCACAGAAAAGGGGGACGGGGTCTACGATGCCCCGAAAGGTAGGGGATGCATGGACGAAAATATAGCGCGTGTTATATAATTATGTATTATTTACGTGTATTCCAACAATTCCTCTTTGGTCTGGTAATACATTCGCCGCTAATCGAAATCACCTTTTTATGTCTTGAAAATCAACCAAATTGATCTTTATTAATCACTTCATCGATTTAGGGGTGAACATTGGTGCACAGAAAAGGGGGACGGGGTCTACGATGCCCCGAAAGGTAGGGGGTGCATGGACGAAAATATAGCGCGTGTTATATAATTATGTATTATATACGTGTATTCCAACAATTCCACTTTGGTCTGGTAATACATTCGCCGCTAATCGAAATCACCATTTTATGTCTTGAAAATCAACCAAATTGATCTTTATTAATCACTTCATCGATTTAGGGGTGAACATTGGTGCACAGAAAAGGGGGACGGGGTCTACTATGCCCCGAAAGGTAGGGGGTGCATGGACGAAAATATAGCGCGTGTTATATAATTATGTATTATATACGTGTATTCCAACAATTCCACTTTGGTCTGGTAATACATTCGCCGCTAATCGAAATCACCTTTTTATGTCTTGAAAATCGACCAAATTGATCTTTATAAATCACTTCATCGATCTAGGGGTGAACATTGGTGCACAGAAAAGGGGGACGGGGTCTACGATGCCCCGAAAGGTAGGGGGTGCATGGACGAAAATATAGCGCGTGTTATATAATTATGTATTATATACGTGTATTCCAACAATTCCACTTTGGTCTGGTAATACATTCGCCGCTAATCGAAATCACCTTTTTATGTCTTGAAAATCAACCAAATTGATCTTTATTAATCAATTCATCGATTTAGGGGTGAACATTGGGGAACCGAAAAGGGGGACGGGGTCTACGATGCCCCGAAAGGTAGGGGGTGCATGGACGAAAATATAGCGCGTGTTATATAATTATGTATTATATACGTGTATTCCAACAATTCCACTTTGGTCTCGTAATACATTCGCCGCTAATCGAAATCACCATTTTAAGTCTTGAAAATCAACCAAATTGATCACTTCATCGATTTAGGGGTGAACATTGGTGCACAGAAAAGGGGGACGGGGTCTACGATGCCCCGAAAGGTAGGGGGTGCATGGACGAAAATATAGCGCGTGTTATATAATTATGTATTATATACGTGTATTCCAACAATTCCACTTTGGTCTGGTAATACATTCGCCGCTAATCGAAATCACCATTTTATGTCTTGAAAATCAACCAAATTGATCTTTATTAATCACTTCATCGATTTAGGGGTGAACATTGGTGCACAGAAAAGGGGGACGGGGTCTACGATGCCCCGAAAGGTAGGGGGTGCATGGACGAAAATATAGCGCGTGTTATATAATTATGTATTATATACGTGTATTCCAACAATTCCACTTTGGTCTGGTAATACATTCGCCGCTAATCGAAATCACCTTTTTATGTCTTGAAAATCGACCAAATTGATCTTTATAAATCACTTCATCGATCTAGGGGTGAACATTGGTGCACAGAAAAGGGGGACGGGGTCTACGATGCCCCGAAAGGTAGGGGGTGCATGGACGAAAATATAGCGCGTGTTATATAATTATGTATTATATACGTGTATTCCAACAATTCCACTTTGGTCTGGTAATACATTCGCCGCTAATCGAAATCACCTTTTTATGTCTTGAAAATCAACCAAATTGATCTTTATTAATCACTTCATCGATTTAGGGGTGAACATTGGGGCACAGAAAAGGGGGACGGGGTCTACGATGCCCCGAAAGGTAGGGGGTGCATGGACGAAAATATAGCGCGTGTTATATAATTATGTATTATTTACGTGTATTCCAACAATTCCATTTTGGTCTGGTAATACATTCGCCGCTAATCGAAATCACCTTTTTATGTCTTGAAAATCAACCAAATTGATCTTTATTAATCACTTCATCGATTTAGGGGTGAACATTGGTGCACAGAAAAGGGGGACGGGGTCTACGATGCCCCGAAAGGTAGGGGGTGCATTGACGAAAATATAGCGCGTGTTATATAATAATGTATTATATACGTGTATTCCAACAATTCCACTTTGGTCTTGTAATACATTCGCCGCTAATCGAAATCACCTTTTTATGTCTTGAAAATCGACCAAATTGATCTTAATAAATCATTTCATCGATCTAGGGGTGAACATTGGTGCACAGAAAAGGGGGACGGGGTCTACGATGCCCCGAAAGGTAGGGGGTGCATGGACGAAAATATAGCGCGTGTTATATAATTATGTATTATATACGTGTATTCCAACAATTCCACTTTGGTCTGGTAATACATTCGCCGCTAATCGAAATCACCATTTTATTTCTTGAAAATCAACCAAATTGATCTTTATTAATCACTTCATCGATTTAGGGGTGAACATTGGTGCACAGAAAAGGGGGACGGGGTCTACGATGCCCCGAAAGGTAGGGGATGCATGGACGAAAATATAGCGCGTGTTATATAATTATGTATTATTTACGTGTATTCCAACAATTCCTCTTTGGTCTGGTAATACATTCGCCGCTAATCGAAATCACCTTTTTATGTCTTGAAAATCAACCAAATTGATCTTTATTAATCACTTCATCGATTTAGGGGTGAACATTGGTGCACAGAAAAGGGGGACGGGGTCTACGATGCCCCGAAAGGTAGGGGGTGCATGGACGAAAATATAGCGCGTGTTATATAATTATGTATTATATACGTGTATTCCAACAATTCCACTTTGGTCTGGTAATACATTCGCCGCTAATCGAAATCACCATTTTATGTCTTGAAAATCAACCAAATTGATCTTTATTAATCACTTCATCGATTTAGGGGTGAACATTGGTGCACAGAAAAGGGGGACGGGGTCTACTATGCCCCGAAAGGTAGGGGGTGCATGGACGAAAATATAGCGCGTGTTATATAAGTATGTATTATATACGTGTATTAAAACAATTCCACTTTGGTCTGGTAATACATTCGCCGCTAATCGAAATCACCTTTTTATGTCTTGAAAATCGACCAAATTGATCTTTATAAATCACTTCATCGATCTAGGGGTGAACATTGGTGCACAGAAAAGGGGGACGGGGTCTACGATGCCCCGAAAGGTAGGGGGTGCATGGACGAAAATATAGCGCGTGTTATATAATTATGTATTATATACGTGTATTCCAACAATTCCACTTTGGTCTGGTAATACATTCGCCGCTAATCGAAATCACCTTTTTATGTCTTGAAAATCAACCAAATTGATCTTTATTAATCAATTCATCGATTTAGGGGTGAACATTGGGGCACCGAAAAGGGGGACGGGGTCTACGATGCCCCGAAAGGTAGGGGGTGCATGGACGAAAATATAGCGCGTGTTATATAATTATGTATTATATACGTGTATTCCAACAATTCCACTTTGGTCTCGTAATACATTCGCCGCTAATCAAAATCACCATTTTAAGTCTTGAAAATCAACCAAATTGATCACTTCATCGATTTAGGGGTGAACATTGGTGCACAGAAAAGGGGGACGGGGTCTACGATGCCCCGAAAGGTAGGGGGTGCATGGACGAAAATATAGCGCGTGTTATATAATTATGTATTATATACGTGTATTCCAACAATTCCACTTTGGTCTGGTAATACATTCGCCGCTAATCGAAATCACCATTTTATGTCTTGAAAATCAACCAAATTGATCTTTATTAATCACTTCATCGATTTAGGGGTGAACATTGGTGCACAGAAAAGGGGGACGGGGTCTACGATGCCCCGAAAGGTAGGGGGTGCATGGACGAAAATATAGCGCGTGTTATATAATTATGTATTATATACGTGTATTCCAACAATTCCACTTTGGTCTGGTAATACATTCGCCGCTAATCGAAATCACCTTTTTATGTCTTGAAAATCGACCAAATTGATCTTTATAAATCACTTCATCGATCTAGGGGTGAACATTGGTGCACAGAAAAGGGGGACGGGGTCTACGATGCCCCGAAAGGTAGGGGGTGCATGGACGAAAATATAGCGCGTGTTATATAATTATGTATTATATACGTGTATTCCAACAATTCCACTTTGGTCTGGTAATACATTCGCCGCTAATCGAAATCACCTTTTTATGTCTTGAAAATCAACCAAATTGATCTTTATTAATCACTTCATCGATTTAGGGGTGAACATTGGGGCACAGAAAAGGGGGACGGGGTCTACGATGCCCCGAAAGGTAGGGGGTGCATGGACGAAAATATAGCGCGTGTTATATAATTATGTATTATTTACGTGTATTCCAACAATTCCATTTTGGTCTGGTAATACATTCGCCGCTAATCGAAATCACCTTTTTATGTCTTGAAAATCAACCAAATTGATCTTTATTAATCACTTCATCGATTTAGGGGTGAACATTGGTGCACAGAAAAGGGGGACGGGGTCTACGATGCCCCGAAAGGTAGGGGGTGCATTGACGAAAATATAGCGCGTGTTATATAATAATGTATTATATACGTGTATTCCAACAATTCCACTTTGGTCTTGTAATACATTCGCCGCTAATCGAAATCACCTTTTTATGTCTTGAAAATCGACCAAATTGATCTTAATAAATCATTTCATCGATCTAGGGGTGAACATTGGTGCACAGAAAAGGGGGACGGGGTCTACGATGCCCCGAAAGGTAGGGGGTGCATGGACGAAAATATAGCGCGTGTTATATAATTATGTATTATATACGTGTATTCCAACAATTCCACTTTGGTCTGGTAATACATTCGCCGCTAATCGAAATCACCTTTTTATGTCTTGAAAATCAACCAAATTGATCTTTATTAATCACTTCATCGATTAAGGGGTGAACATTGGTGCACAGAAAAGGGGGACGGGGTCTACGATGCCCCGAAAGGTAGGGGGTGCATGGACGAAAATATAGCGCGTGTTATATAATTATGTATTATATACGTGTATTCCAACAATTCCACTTTGGTCTGGTAATACATTCGCCGCTAATCGAAATCACCAGTTTATGTCTTGAAAATCAACCAAATTGATCTTTTTTAATCACTTCATCGATTTAGGGGTGAACATTTGTGCACAGAAAAGGGGACGGGGTCTACGATGCCCCGAAAGGTAGGGGGTGCATGGACGAAAATATAGCGCGTGTTATATAATTATGTATTATATACGTGTATTCCAACAATTCCACTTTGGTCTGGTAATACATTCGCCGCTAATCGAAATCACCATTTTATGTCTTGAAAATCAACCAAATTTATCTTTATTAATTACTTCATCGATTTAGGGGTGAACATTGGTGCACAGAAAAGGGGGACGGGGTCTACGATGCCCCGAAAGGTAGGGGGTGCATGGACGAAAATATAGCGCGTGTTATATAATTATGTATTATATACGTGTATTCCAACAATTCCACTTTGGTCTGGTAATACATTCGCCGCTAATCGAAATCACCTTTTTATGTCTTGAAAATCGACCAAATTGATCTTAATAAATCACTTCATCGATCTAGGGGTGAACATTGGTGCACAGAAAAGGGGGACGGGGTCTACGATGCCCCGAAAGGTAGGGGGTGCATGGACGAAAATATAGCGCGTGTTATATAATTATGTATTATATACGTGTATTCCAACAATTCCACTTTGGTCTGGTAATACATTCGCCGCTAATCGAAATCGCCTTTTTATGTCTTGAAAATCAACCAAATTAATCTTTATTAATCACTTCATCGATTTAGGGGTGAACATTGGTGCACAGAAAAGGGGGACAGGGTCTACGATGCCCCGAAAGGTAGGGGGTGCATGAACGAAAATATAGCGCGTGTTATATAATTATGTATTATATACGTGTATTCCAACAATTCCACTTTGGTCTGGTAATACATTCGCCGCTAATCGAAATCACCATTTTATGTCTTGAAAATCAACCAAATTGATCTTTATTAATCACTTCATCGATTTAGGGGTGAACATTTGTGCACAGAAAAGGGGGACGGGGTCTACGATGCCCCGAAAGGTAGGGGGTTCATGGACGAAAATATAGCGCGTGTTATATAATTATGTATTATATACGTGTATTCCAACAATTCCACTTTGGTCTGGTAATACATTCGCCGCTAATCGAAATCACCATTTTATGTCTTGAAAATCAACCAAATTGATCTTTAATAATCACTTCATCGATTTAGGGGTAAACATTGGTGCACAGAAAAGGGGGACGGGGTCTACGATGCCCCGAAAGGTAGGGGGTGCATGGACGAAAATATAGCGCGTGTTATATAATTATGTATTATATACGTGTATTCCAACAATTTCACTTTGGTCTGGTAATACATTCGCCGCTAATCGAAATCACCTTTTTATGTCTTGAAAATCAGCCAAATTGATCTTTATTAATCACTTCATCGATTTAGGGGTTCACATTGGTGCACAGAAAAGGGGGACGGGGTCTACGATGCCCCGAAAGGTAGGGGGTGCATGGACGAACATATAGCGCGTGTTATATAATTATGTATTATATACGTGTATTCCAACAATTCCACTTTGGTCTGGTAATACATTCGCCGCTAATCGAAATCACCTTTTTATGTCTTGAAAATCAACCAAATTGATCTTTATTAATCACTTCATCGATTAAGGGGTGAACATTGGTGCACAGAAAAGGGGGACGGGGTCTACGATGCCCCGAAAAGTAGGGGGTGCATGGACGAAAATATAGCGCGTGTTATATAATTATGTATTATATACGTGTATTCCAACAATTCCACTTTGGTCTGGTAATACATTTGCCGCTAATCGAAATCACCAGTTTATGTCTTGAAAATCAACCAAATTGATCTTTTTTAATCACTTCATCGATTTAGGGGTGAACATTTGTGCACAGAAAAGGGGGACGGGGTCTACGATGCCCCGAAAGGTAGGGGGTGCATGGACGAAAATATAGCGCGTATTATATAATTATGTATTATATACGTGTAGTCCAACAATTCCACTTTGGTCTGGTAATACATTCGCCGCTAATCGAAATCACCATTTTATGTCTTGAAAATCAACCAAATTTATCTTTATTAATTACTTCATCGATTTAGGGGTGAACATTGGTGCACAGAAAAGGGGGACGGGGTCTATGATGCCCCGAAAGGTAGGGGCTGCATGGACGAAAATATAGCGCGTGTTATATAATTATGTATTATATACGTGTATTCCAACAATTCCACTTTGGTCTGGTAATACATTCGCCGCTAATCGAAATCACCATTTTATGTCTTGAAAATCAACCAAATTGATCTTTATTAATCACTTCATCGATTTAGGGGTGAACATTGGTGCACAGAAAAGGGGGACGGGGTCTACGATGCCCCGAAAGGTAGGGGGTGCATGGACGAAAATATAGCGCGTGTTATATAATTATGTATTATATACGTGTATTCCAACAATTCCACTTTGGTCTGGTAATACATTCGCCGCTAATCGAAATCACCTTTTTATGTCTTGAAAATCGACCAAATTGATCTTAATAAATCACTTCATCGATCTAGGGGTGAACATTGGTGCACAGAAAAGGGGGACGGGGTCTACGATGCCCCGAAAGGTAGGGGGTGCATGAACGAAAATATAGCGCGTGTTATATAATTATGTATTATATACGTGTATTCCAACAATTCCACTTTGGTCTGGTAATACATTCGCCGCTAATCGAAATCGCCTTTTTATGTCTTGAAAATCAACCAAATTGATCTTTATTAATCACTTCATCGATTTAGGGGTGAACATTGGTGCACAGAAAAGGGGGACGGGGTCTACGATGCCCCGAAAGGTAGCGGGTGCATGAACGAAAATATAGCGCGTGTTATATAATTATGTATTATATACGTGTATTCCAACAATTCCACTTTGGTCTGGTAATAAATTCGCCGCTAATCGAAATCACCATTTTATGTCTTGAAAATCAACCAAATTGATCTTTATTAATCACTTCATCGATTTAGGGGTGAACATTTGTGCACAGAAAAGGGGGACGGGGTCTACGATGCCCCGAAAGGTAGGGGGTGCATGGACGAAAATATAGCGCGTGTTATATAATTATGTATTATATACGTGTATTCCAACAATTCCACTTTGGTCTGGTAATACATTCGCCGCTAATCGAAATCACCATTTTATGTCTTGAAAATCAACCAAATTGATCTTTATTAATCACTTCATCGATTTAGGGGTAAACATTGGTGCACAGAAAAGGGGGACGGGGTCTACGATGCCCCGAAAGGTAGGGGGTGCATGGACGAAAATATAGCGCGTGTTATATAATTATGTATTATATACGTGTATTCCAACAATTTCACTTTGGTCTGTTAATACATTCGCCGCTAATCGAAATCACCTTTTTATGTCTTGAAAATAAACCAAATTGATCTTTATTAATCACTTCATCGATTTAGGGGTTCACATTGGTGCACAGAAAAGGGGGACGGGGTCTACGATGCCCCGAAAGGTAGGGGGTGCATGGACGAACATATAGCGCGTGTTATATAATTATGTATTATATACGTGTATTCCAACAATTCCACTTTGGTCTGGTAATACATTCGCCGCTAATCGAAATCACCTTTTAATGTCTTGAAAATCAACCAAATTGATCTTTATTAATTACTTCATCGATTTAGGGGTGAACATTGGTGCACAGAAAAGGGGGACGGGGTCTATGATGCCCCGAAAGGTAGGGGCTGCATGGACGAAAATATAGCGCGTGTTATATAATTATGTATTATATACGTGTATTCCAACAATTTCACTTTGGTCTGGTAATACATTCGCCGCTAATCGAAATCCCCATTTTATGTCTTGAAAATCAACCAAATTGATCTTTATTAATCACTTCATCGATTTAGGGTTGAACATTGGTGCACAGAAAAGGGGGACGGGGTCTACGATGCCCCGAAAAGTAGGGGGTGCATGGACGAAAATATAGCGCGTGTTATATAATTATGTATTATATACGTGTATTCCAACAATTCCACTTTGGTCTGGTAATACATTTGCCGCTAATCGAAATCACCAGTTTATGTCTTGAAAATCAACCAAATTGATCTTTTTTAATCACTTCATCGATTTAGGGGTGAACATTTGTGCACAGAAAAGGGGGACGGGGTCTACGATGCCCCGAAAGGTAGGGGGTGCATGGACGAAAATATAGCGCGTATTATATAATTATGTATTATATACGTGTAGTCCAACAATTCCACTTTGGTCTGGTAATACATTCGCCGCTAATCGAAATCACCATTTTATGTCTTGAAAATCAACCAAATTTATCTTTATTAATTACTTCATCGATTTAGGGGTGAACATTGGTGCACAGAAAAGGGGGACGGGGTCTATGATGCCCCGAAAGGTAGGGGCTGCATGGACGAAAATATAGCGCGTGTTATATAATTATGTATTATATACGTGTATTCCAACAATTCCACTTTGGTCTGGTAATACATTCGCCGCTAATCGAAATCACCATTTTATGTCTTGAAAATCAACCAAATTGATCTTTATTAATCACTTCATCGATTTAGGGGTGAACATTGGTGCACAGAAAAGGGGGACGGGGTCTACGATGCCCCGAAAGGTAGGGGGTGCATGGACGAAAATATAGCGCGTGTTATATAATTATGTATTATATACGTGTATTCCAACAATTCCACTTTGGTCTGGTAATACATTCGCCGCTAATCGAAATCACCTTTTTATGTCTTGAAAATCGACCAAATTGATCTTAATAAATCACTTCATCGATCTAGGGGTGAACATTGGTGCACAGAAAAGGGGGACGGGGTCTACGATGCCCCGAAAGGTAGGGGGTGCATGGACGAAAATATAGCGCGTGTTATATAATTATGTATTATATACGTGTATTCCAACAATTCCACTTTGGTCTGGTAATACATTCGCCGCTAATCGAAATCGCCTTTTTATGTCTTGAAAATCAACCAAATTGATCTTTATTAATCACTTCATCGATTTAGGGGTGAACATTGGTGCACAGAAAAGGGGGACGGGGTCTACGATGCCCCGAAAGGTAGGGGGTGCATGAACGAAAATATAGCGCGTGTTATATAATTATGTATTATATACGTGTATTCCAACAATTCCACTTTGGTCTGGTAATAAATTCGCCGCTAATCGAAATCACCATTTTATGTCTTGAAAATCAACCAAATTGATCTTTATTAATCACTTCATCGATTTAGGGGTGAACATTTGTGCACAGAAAAGGGGGACGGGGTCTACGATGCCCCGAAAGGTAGGGGGTGCATGGACGAAAATATAGCGCGTGTTATATAATTATGTATTATATACGTGTATTCCAACAATTCCACTTTGGTCTGGTAATACATTCGCCGCTAATCGAAATCACCATTTTATGTCTTGAAAATCAACCAAATTGATCTTTATTAATCACTTCATCGATTTAGGGGTAAACATTGGTGCACAGAAAAGGGGGACGGGGTCTACGATGCCCCGAAAGGTAGGGGGTGCATGGACGAAAATATAGCGCGTGTTATATAATTATGTATTATATACGTGTATTCCAACAATTTCACTTTGGTCTGTTAATACATTCGCCGCTAATCGAAATCACCTTTTTATGTCTTGAAAATCAACCAAATTGATCTTTATTAATCACTTCATCGATTTAGGGGTTCACATTGGTGCACAGAAAAGGGGGACGGGGTCTACGATGCCCCGAAAGGTAGGGGGTGCATGGACGAACATATAGCGCGTGTTATATAATTATGTATTATATACGTGTATTCCAACAATTCCACTTTGGTCTGGTAATACATTCGCCGCTAATCGAAATCACCTTTTAATGTCTTGAAAATCAACCAAATTGATCTTTATTAATTACTTCATCGATTTAGGGGTGAACATTGGTGCACAGAAAAGGGGGACGGGGTCTATGATGCCCCGAAAGGTAGGGGCTGCATGGACGAAAATATAGCGCGTGTTATATAATTATGTATTATATACGTGTATTCCAACAATTCCACTTTGGTCTGGTAATACATTCGCCGCTAATCGAAATCCCCATTTTATGTCTTGAAAATCAACCAAATTGATCTTTATTAATCACTTCATCGATTTAGGGTTGAACATTGGTGCACAGAAAAGGGGGACGGGGTCTACGATGCCCCGAAAGGTAGGGGGTGCATGGACGAAAATATAGCGCGTGTTATATAATTATGTATTATATACGTGTATTCCAACAATTCCACTTTGGTCTGGTAATACATTCGCCGCTAATCGAAATCACCATTTTATGTCTTGAAAATCAACCAAATTTATCTTTATTAATTACTTCATCGATTTAGGGGTGAACATTGGTGCACAGAAAAGGGGGACGGGGTCTATGATGCCCCGAAAGGTAGGGGCTGCATGGACGAAAATATAGCGCGTGTTATATAATTATGTATTATATACGTGTATTCCAACAATTCCACTTTGGTCTGGTAATACATTCGCCGCTAATCGAAATCACCATTTTATGTCTTGAAAATCAACCAAATTGATCTTTATAAATCACTTCATCGATTTAGGGGTGAACATTGGTGCACAGAAAAGGGGGACGGGGTCTACGATGCCCCGAAAGGTAGGGGGTGCATGGACGAAAATATAGCGCGTGTTATATAATTATGTATTATATACGTGTATTCCAACAATTCCACTTTGGTCTGGTAATACATTCGCCGCTAATCGAAATCACCTTTTTATGTCTTGAAAATCGACCAAATTGATCTTAATAAATCACTTCATCGATTTAGGGGTGAACATTGGTGCACAGAAAAGGGGGACGGGGTCTACGATGCCCCGAAAGGTAGGGGGTGCATGGAGGGAAAATATAGCGCGTGTTATATAATTATGTATTATATACGTGTATTCCAACAATTCCACTTTGGTCTGGTAATACATTTGCCGCTAATCGAAATCGCCTTTTTATGTCTTGAAAATCAACCAAATTGATCTTTATTAATCACTTCATCGATTTAGGGGTGAACATTGGTGCACAGAAAAGGGGGACAGGGTCTACGATGCCCCGAAAGGTAGGGGGTGCATGAACGAAAATATAGCGCGTGTTATATAATTATGTATTATATACGTGTATTCCAACAATTCCACTTTGGTCTGGTAATACATTCGCCGCTAATCGAAATCACCATTTTATGTCTTGAAAATCAACCAAATTGATCTTTATTAATCACTTCATTGATTTAGGGGTGAACATTTGTGCACAAAAAAGGGGGACGGGGTCTACGATGCCCCGAAAGGTAGGGGGTGCATGGACGAAAATATAGCGCGTGTTATATAATTATGTATTATATACGTGTATTCCAACAATTCCACTTTGGTCTGGTAATACATTCGCCGCTAATCATAATCACCATTTTATGTCTTGAAAATCAACCAAATTGATCTTTATTAATCACTTCATCGATTTAGGGGTGAACATTGGTGCACAGAAAAGGGGGACGGGGTCTACGATGCCCCGAAAGGTAGGGTGTGCATGGACGAAAATATAGCGCGTGTTATATAATTATGTATTATATACGTGTATTCCAACAATTCCACTTTGGTCTTGTAATACATTCGCCGCTAATCGAAATCACCTTTTTATGTCTTGAAAATCAACCAAATTGATCTTTATTAATTACTTCATCGATTTAGGGGTGAACATTGGTGCACAGAAAAGGGGGACGGGGTCTACGATGCCCCGAAAGGTAGGGGGTTCATGGACGAAAATATAGCGCGTGTTATATAATTATGTATTATATACGTGTATTCCAACAATTCCACTTTGGTCTGGTAATACATTCGCCGCTAATCGAAATCACCTTTTTATGTCTCGAAAATCAACCAAATTGATCTTTATTAATTACTTCATCGATTTAGGGGTGAACATTGGTGCACAGTAAAGTGGGACGGGGTCTACGATGCCCCGAAAGGTGGAGGGTGCATGGACGAAAATATAGCGCGTGTTATATAATTATGTATTATATACGTGTATTCCAACAATTCCACTTTGGTCTGGTAATACATTCGCCGCTAATCGAAATCACCATTTTATGTCTTGAAAATCAACCAAATTGATCTTTATTAATCACTTCATCGATTAAGGGGTGAACATTTGTGCACAGAAAAGTGAGACGGGGTCTACGATGCCCCGAAAGGTAAGGGGTGCATGGACGAAAATATAGCGCGTGTTATATAATTATGTATTATATACGTGTATTCCAACAATTCCACTTTGGTCTGGTAATACATTCGCCGCTAATCGAAATCACCATTTTATGTCTTGAAAATCAACCAAATTGATCTTTATTAATAACTTCATCGATTTAGGGGTAAACATTGGTGCACAGAAAAGGGGGACGGGGTCTACGATGCCCCGAAAGGTAGGGGTGCATGGACGAAAATATAGCGCGTGTTATATAATTATGTATTATATACGTGTATTCCAACAATTCCACTTTGGTCTGGTAATACATTCGCCGCTAATCGAAATCACCATTTTATGTCTTGAAAATCAACCAAATTGATCTTTATTAATCACTTCATCGATTTAGGGGTGAACATTTGTGCACAAAAAAGGGGGACGGGGTCTACGATGCCCCGAAAGGTAGGGGGTGCATGGACGAAAATATAGCGCGTGTTATATAATTATGTATTATATACGTGTATTCCAACAATTCCACTTTGGTCTGGTAATACATTCGCCGCTAATCATAATCACCATTTTATGTCTTGAAAATCAACCAAATTGATCTTTATTAATCACTTCATCGATTTAGGGGTGAACATTGGTGCACAGAAAAGGGGGACGGGGTCTACGATGCCCCGAAAGGTAGGGTGTGCATGGACGAAAATATAGCGCGTGTTATATAATTATGTATTATATACGTGTATTCCAACAATTCCACTTTGGTCTTGTAATACATTCGCCGCTAATCGAAATCACCTTTTTATGTCTTGAAAATCAACCAAATTGATCTTTATTAATTACTTCATCGATTTAGGGGTGAACATTGGTGCACAGAAAAGGGGGACGGGGTCTACGATGCCCCGAAAGGTAGGGGGTTCATGGACGAAAATATAGCGCGTGTTATATAATTATGTATTATATACGTGTATTCCAACAATTCCACTTTGGTCTGGTAATACATTCGCCGCTAATCGAAATCACCTTTTTATGTCTCGAAAATCAACCAAATTGATCTTTATTAATTACTTCATCGATTTAGGGGTGAACATTGGTGCACAGAAAAGTGGGACGGGGTCTACGATGCCCCGAAAGGTGGAGGGTGCATGGACGAAAATATAGCGCGTGTTATATAATTATGTATTATATACGTGTATTCCAACAATTCCACTTTGGTCTGGTAATACATTCGCCGCTAATCGAAATCACCATTTTATGTCTTGAAAATCAACCAAATTGATCTTTATTAATCACTTCATCGATTTAGGGGTGAACATTTGTGCACAGAAAAGTGAGACGGGGTCTACGATGCCCCGAAAGGTAAGGGGTGCATGGACGAAAATATAGCGCGTGTTATATAATTATGTATTATATACGTGTATTCCAACAATTCCACTTTGGTCTGGTAATACATTCGCCGCTAATCGAAATCACCATTTTATGTCTTGAAAATCAACCAAATTGATCTTTATTAATAACTTCATCGATTTAGGGGTAAACATTGGTGCACAGAAAAGGGGGACGGGGTCTACGATGCCCCGAAAGGTAGGGGCGATGGACGAAAATATAGCGCGTGTTATATAATTATGTATTATATACGTGTATTCCAACAATTCCACTTTGGTCTGGTAATACATTCGCCGCTAATCGAAATCACCTTTTTATGTCTTGAAAATCGACCAAATTGATCTTTATAAATCACTTCATCGATTTAGGGGTGAACATTGGTGCACAGAAAAGGGGGACGGGGTCTATGATGCCCCGAAAGGTAGGGGCTGCATGGACGAAAATATAGCGCGTGTTATATAATTATGTATTATATACGTGTATTCCAACAATTTCACTTTGGTCTGGTAATACATTCGCCGCTAATCGAAATCACCATTTTATGTCTTGAAAATCAACCAAATTGATCTTTATTAATCACTTCATCGATTTAGGGTTGAATATTGGTGCACAGAAAAGGGGGACGGGGTCTACGATGCCCCGAAAGGTAGGGGGTGCATGGACGAAAATATAGCGCGTGTTATATAATTATGTATTATATACGTGTATTCCAACAATTCCACTTTGGTCTGGTAATACATTCGCCGCTAATCATAATCACCATTTTATGTCTTGAAAATCAACCAAATTGATCTTTATTAATCACTTCATCGATTTAGGGGTGAACATTGGTGCACAGAAAAGGGGGACGGGGTCTACGATGCCCCGAAAGGTAGGGTGTGCATGGACGAAAATATAGCGCGTGTTATATAATTATGTATTATATACGTGTATTCCAACAATTCCACTTTGGTCTGGTAATACATTCGCCGCTAATCGAAATCACCTTTTTATGTCTTGAAAATCAACCAAATTGATCTTTATTAATTACTTCATCGATTTAGGGGTGAACATTGGTGCACAGAAAAGGGGGACGGGGTCTACGATGCCCCGAAAGGTAGGGGGTTCATGGACGAAAATATAGCGCGTGTTATATAATTATGTATTATATACGTGTATTCCAACAATTCCACTTTGGTCTGGTAATACATTCGCCGCTAATCGAAATCACCTTTTTATGTCTCGAAAATCAACCAAATTGATCTTTATTAATTACTTCATCGATTTAGGGGTGAACATTGGTGCACAGAAAAGTGGGACGGGGTCTACGATGCCCCGAAAGGTGGAGGGTGCATGGACGAAAATATAGCGCGTGTTATATAATTATGTATTATATACGTGTATTCCAACAATTCCACTTTGGTCTGGTAATACATTCGCCGCTAATCGAAATCACCATTTTATGTCTTGAAAATCAACCAAATTGATCTTTATTAATCACTTCATCGATTTAGGGGTGAACATTTGTGCACAGAAAAGTGAGACGGGGTCTACGATGCCCCGAAAGGTAGGGGGTGCATGGACGAAAATATAGCGCGTGTTATATAATTATGTATTATATACGTGTATTCCAACAATTCCACTTTGGTCTGGTAATACATTCGCCGCTAATCGAAATCACCATTTTATGTCTTGAAAATCAACCAAATTGATCTTTATTAATAACTTCATCGATTTAGGGGTAAACATTGGTGCACAGAAAAGGGGGACGGGGTCTACGATGCCCCGAAAGGTAGGGGTGCATGGACGAAAATATAGCGCGTGTTATATAATTATGTATTATATACGTGTATTCCAACAATTCCACTTTGGTCTGGTAATACATTCGCCGCTAATCGAAATCACCTTTTTATGTCTTGAAAATCGACCAAATTGATCTTTATAAATCACTTCATCGATTTAGGGGTGAACATTGGTGCACAGAAAAGGGGGACGGGGTCTACGATGCCCCGAAAGGTAGGGGGTGCATGGACGAAAATATAGCGCGTGTTATATAATTATGTATTATATACGTGTATTCCAACAATTCCACTTTGGTCTGGTAATACATTCGCCGCTAATCGAAATCACCTTTTTATGTCTTGAAAATCGACCAAATTGATCTTTATAAATCAATTCATCGATCTAGGCGTGAACATTGGTGCACAGAAAAGGGGGACGGGGTCTACGATGCCCCGGAAGGTAGGGGGTTCATGGACGAAAATATAGCGCGTGTTATATAATTATGTATTATATACGTGTATTCCAACAATTCCACTTTGGTCTGGTAATACATTCGCCGCTAATCGAAATCACCTTTTTATGTCTCGAAAATCAACCAAATTGATCTTTATTAATTACTTCATCGATTTAGGGGTGAACATTGGTGCACAGAAAAGTGGGACGGGGTCTACGATGCCCCGAAAGGTGGAGGGTGCATGGACGAAAATATAGCGCGTGTTATATAATTATGTATTATATACGTGTATTCCAACAATTCCACTTTGGTCTGGTAATACATTCGCCGCTAATCGAAATCACCATTTTATGTCTTGAAAATCAACCAAATTGATCTTTATTAATCACTTCATCGATTTAGGGGTAAACATTTGTGCACAGAAAAGTGAGACGGGGTCTACGATGCCCCGAAAGGTAAGGGATGCATGGACGAAAATATAGCGCGTGTTATATAATTATGTATTATATACGTGTATTCCAACAATTCCACTTTGGTCTGGTAATACATTCGCCGCTAATCGAAATCACCATTTTATGTCTTGAAAATCAACCAAATTGATCTTTATTAATAACTTCATCGATTTAGGGGTAAACATTGGTGCACAGAAAAGGGGGACGGGGTCTACGATGCCCCGAAAGGTAGGGGTGCATGGACGAAAATAAAGCGCGTGTTATATAATTATGTATTATATACGTGTATTCCAACAATTCCACTTTGGTCTGGTAATACATTCGCCGCTAATCGAAATCACCTTTTTATGTCTTGAAAATCGACCAAATTGATCTTTATAAATCACTTCATCGATTTAGGGGTGAACATTGGTGCACAGAAAAGGGGGACGGGGTCTATGATGCCCCGAAAGGTAGGGGCTGCATGGACGAAAATATAGCGCGTGTTATATAATTATGTATTATATACGTGTATTCCAACAATTTCACTTTGGTCTGGTAATACATTCGCCGCTAATCGAAATCACCATTTTATGTCTTGAAAATCAACCAAATTGATCTTTATTAATCACTTCATCGATTTAGGGTTGAACATTGGTGCACAGAAAAGGGGGACGGGGTCTACGATGCCCCGAAAGGTAGGGGGTGCATGGACGAAAATATAGCGCGTGTTATATAATTATGTATTATATACGTGTATTCCAACAATTCCACTTTGGTCTGGTAATACATTCGCCGCTAATCGAAATCACCTTTTTATGTCTTGAAAATCAACCAAATTGATCTTTATTAATTACTTCATCGATTTACGGGTGAACATTGGTGCACAGAAAAGGGGGACGGGGTCTATGATGCCCCGAAAGGTAGGGGCTGCATGGACGAAAATATAGCGCGTGTTATATAATTATGTATTATATACGTGTATTCCAACAATTTCACTTTGGTCTGGTAATACATTCGCCGCTAATCGAAATCCCCATTTTATGTCTTGAAAATCAACCAAATTGATCTTTATTAATCACTTCATCGATTTAGGGTTGAACATTGGTGCACAGAAAAGGGGGACGGGGTCTACGATGCCCCGAAAGGTAGGGGGTGCATGGACGAAAATATAGCGCGTGTTATATAATTATGTATTATATACGTGTATTCCAACAATTCCACTTTGGTCTGGTAATACATTCGCCGCTAATCGAAATCACCATTTTATGTCTTGAAAATCAACCAAATTTATCTTTATTAATTACTTCATCGATTAAGGGGTGAACATTGGTGCACAGAAAAGGGGGACGGGGTCTATGATGCCCCGAAAGGTAGGGGCTGCATGGACGAAAATATAGCGCGTGTTATATAATTATGTATTATATACGTGTATTCCAACAATTCCACTTTGGTCTGGTAATACATTCGCCGCTAATCGAAATCACCATTTTATGTCTTGAAAATCAACCAAATTGATCTTTATAAATCACTTCATCGATTTAGGGGTGAACATTGGTGCACAGAAAAGGGGGACGGGGTCTACGATGCCCCGAAAGGTAAGGGGTGCATGGACGAAAATATAGCGCGTGTTATATAATTATGTATTATATACGTGTATTCCAACAATTCCACTTTGGTCTGGTAATACATTCGCCGCTAATCGAAATCACCTTTTTATGTCTTGAAAATCGACCAAATTGATCTTAATAAATCACTTCATCGATTTAGGGGTGAACATTGGTGCACAGAAAAGGGGGACGGGGTCTACGATGCCCCGAAAGGTAGGGGGTGCATGGACGAAAATATAGCGCGTGTTATATAATTATGTATTATATACGTGTATTCCAACAATTCCACTTTGGTCTGGTAATACATTTGCCGCTAATCGAAATCGCCTTTTTATGTCTTGAAAATCAACCAAATTGATCTTTATTAATCACTTCATCGATTTAGGGGTGAACATTTGTGCACAAAAAAGGGGGACGGGGTCTACGATGCCCCGAAAGGTAGGGGGTGCATGGACGAAAATATAGCGCGTGTTATATAATTATGTATTATATACGTGTATTCCAACAATTCCACTTTGGTCTGGTAATACATTCGCCGCTAATCATAATCACCATTTTATGTCTTGAAAATCAACCAAATTGATCTTTATTAATCACTTCATCGATTTAGGGGTGAACATTGGTGCACAGAAAAGGGGGACGGGGTCTACGATGCCCCGAAAGGTAGGGTGTGCATGGACGAAAATATAGCGCGTGTTATATAATTATGTATTATATACGTGTATTCCAACAATTCCACTTTGGTCTTGTAATACATTCGCCGCTAATCGAAATCACCTTTTTATGTCTTGAAAATCAACCAAATTGATCTTTATTAATTACTTCATCGATTTAGGGGTGAACATTGGTGCACAGAAAAGGGGGACGGGGTCTACGATGCCCCGAAAGGTAGGGGGTTCATGGACGAAAATATAGCGCGTGTTATATAATTATGTATTATATACGTGTATTCCAACAATTCCACTTTGGTCTGGTAATACATTCGCCGCTAATCGAAATCACCTTTTTATGTCTCGAAAATCAACCAAATTGATCTTTATTAATTACTTCATCGATTTAGGGGTGAACATTGGTGCACAGAAAAGTGGGACGGGGTCTACGATGCCCCGAAAGGTGGAGGGTGCATGGACGAAAATATAGCGCGTGTTATATAATTATGTATTATATACGTGTATTCCAACAATTCCACTTTGGTCTGGTAATACATTCGCCGCTAATCGAAATCACCATTTTATGTCTTGAAAATCAACCAAATTGATCTTTATTAATCACTTCATCGATTAAGGGGTGAACATTTGTGCACAGAAAAGTGAGACGGGGTCTACGATGCCCCGAAAGGTAAGGGGTGCATGGACGAAAATATAGCGCGTGTTATATAATTATGTATTATATACGTGTATTCCAACAATTCCACTTTGGTCTGGTAATACATTCGCCGCTAATCGAAATCACCATTTTATGTCTTGAAAATCAACCAAATTGATCTTTATTAATAACTTCATCGATTTAGGGGTAAACATTGGTGCACAGAAAAGGGGGACGGGGTCTACGATGCCCCGAAAGGTAGGGGTGCATGGACGAAAATATAGCGCGTGTTATATAATTATGTATTATATACGTGTATTCCAACAATTCCACTTTGGTCTGGTAATACATTCGCCGCTAATCGAAATCACCATTTTATGTCTTGAAAATCAACCAAATTGATCTTTATTAATCACTTCATCGATTTAGGGGTGAACATTTGTGCACAAAAAAGGGGGACGGGGTCTACGATGCCCCGAAAGGTAGGGGGTGCATGGACGAAAATATAGCGCGTGTTATATAATTATGTATTATATACGTGTATTCCAACAATTCCACTTTGGTCTGGTAATACATTCGCCGCTAATCATAATCACCATTTTATGTCTTGAAAATCAACCAAATTGATCTTTATTAATCACTTCATCGATTTAGGGGTGAACATTGGTGCACAGAAAAGGGGGACGGGGTCTACGATGCCCCGAAAGGTAGGGTGTGCATGGACGAAAATATTGCGCGTGTTATATAATTATGTATTATATACGTGTATTCCAACAATTCCACTTTGGTCTTGTAATACATTCGCCGCTAATCGAAATCACCTTTTTATGTCTTGAAAATCAACCAAATTGATCTTTATTAATTACTTCATCGATTTAGGGGTAAACATTGGTGCACAGAAAAGGGGGACGGGGTCTACGATGCCCCGAAAGGTAGGGGGTTCATGGACGAAAATATAGCGCGTGTTATATAATTATGTATTATATACGTGTATTCCAACAATTCCACTTTGGTCTGGTAATACATTCGCCGCTAATCGAAATCACCTTTTTATGTCTCGAAAATCAACCAAATTGATCTTTATTAATTACTTCATCGATTTAGGGGTGAACATTGGTGCACAGAAAAGTGGGACGGGGTCTACGATGCCCCGAAAGGTGGAGGGTGCATGGACGAAAATATAGCGCGTGTTATATAATTATGTATTATATACGTGTATTCCAACAATTCCACTTTGGTCTGGTAATACATTCGCCGCTAATCGAAATCACCATTTTATGTCTTGAAAATCAACCAAATTGATCTTTATTAATCACTTCATCGATTTAGGGGTGAACATTTGTGCACAGAAAAGTGAGACGGGGTCTACGATGCCCCGAAAGGTAAGGGGTGCATGGACGAAAATATAGCGCGTGTTATATAATTATGTATTATATACGTGTATTCCAACAATTCCACTTTGGTCTGGTAATACATTCGCCGCTAATCGAAATCACCATTTTATGTCTTGAAAATCAACCAAATTGATCTTTATTAATAACTTCATCGATTTAGGGGTAAACATTGGTGCACAGAAAAGGGGGACGGGGTCTACGATGCCCCGAAAGGTAGGGGTGCATGGACGAAAATATAGCGCGTGTTATATAATTATGTATTATATACGTGTATTCCAACAATTCCACTTTGGTCTGGTAATACATTCGCCGCTAATCGAAATCACCTTTTTATGTCTTGAAAATCGACCAAATTGATCTTTATAAATCACTTCATCGATTTAGGGGTGAACATTGGTGCACAGAAAAGGGGGACGGGGTCTATGATGCCCCGAAAGGTAGGGGCTGCATGGACGAAAATATAGCGCGTGTTATATAATTATGTATTATATACGTGTATTCCAACAATTTCACTTTGGTCTGGTAATACATTCGCCGCTAATCGAAATCACCATTTTATGTCTTGAAAATCAACCAAATTGATCTTTATTAATCACTTCATCGATTTAGGGTTGAATATTGGTGCACAGAAAAGGGGGACGGGGTCTACGATGCCCCGAAAGGTAGGGGGTGCATGGACGAAAATATAGCGCGTGTTATATAATTATGTATTATATACGTGTATTCCAACAATTCCACTTTGGTCTGGTAATACATTCGCCGCTAATCATAATCACCATTTTATGTCTTGAAAATCAACCAAATTGATCTTTATTAATCACTTCATCGATTTAGGGGTGAACATTGGTGCACAGAAAAGGGGGACGGGGTCTACGATGCCCCGAAAGGTAGGGTGTGCATGGACGAAAATATAGCGCGTGTTATATAATTATGTATTATATACGTGTATTCCAACAATTCCACTTTGGTCTGGTAATACATTCGCCGCTAATCGAAATCACCTTTTTATGTCTTGAAAATCAACCAAATTGATCTTTATTAATTACTTCATCGATTTAGGGGTGAACATTGGTGCACAGAAAAGGGGGACGGGGTCTACGATGCCCCGAAAGGTAGGGGGTTCATGGACGAAAATATAGCGCGTGTTATATAATTATGTATTATATACGTGTATTCCAACAATTCCACTTTGGTCTGGTAATACATTCGCCGCTAATCGAAATCACCATTTTATGTCTTGAAAATCAACCAAATTGATCTTTATTAATAACTTCATCGATTTAGGGGTAAACATTGGTGCACAGAAAAGGGGGACGGGGTCTACGATGCCCCGAAAGGTAGGGGTGCATGGACGAAAATATAGCGCGTGTTATATAATTATGTATTATATACGTGTATTCCAACAATTCCACTTTGGTCTGGTAATACATTCGCCGCTAATCGAAATCACCATTTTATGTCTTGAAAATCAACCAAATTGATCTTTATTAATCACTTCATCGATTTAGGGGTGAACATTTGTGCACAAAAAAGGGGGACGGGGTCTACGATGCCCCGAAAGGTAGGGGGTGCATGGACGAAAATATAGCGCGTGTTATATAATTATGTATTATATACGTGTATTCCAACAATTCCACTTTGGTCTGGTAATACATTCGCCGCTAATCATAATCACCATTTTATGTCTTGAAAATCAACCAAATTGATCTTTATTAATCACTTCATCGATTTAGGGGTGAACATTGGTGCACAGAAAAGGGGGACGGGGTCTACGATGCCCCGAAAGGTAGGGTGTGCATGGACGAAAATATAGCGCGTGTTATATAATTATGTATTATATACGTGTATTCCAACAATTCCACTTTGGTCTTGTAATACATTCGCCGCTAATCGAAATCACCTTTTTATGTCTTGAAAATCAACCAAATTGATCTTTATTAATTACTTCATCGATTTAGGGGTGAACATTGGTGCACAGAAAAGGGGGACGGGGTCTACGATGCCCCGAAAGGTAGGGGGTTCATGGACGAAAATATAGCGCGTGTTATATAATTATGTATTATATACGTGTATTCCAACAATTCCACTTTGGTCTGGTAATACATTCGCCGCTAATCGAAATCACCTTTTTATGTCTCGAAAATCAACCAAATTGATCTTTATTAATTACTTCATCGATTTAGGGGTGAACATTGGTGCACAGAAAAGTGGGACGGGGTCTACGATGCCCCGAAAGGTGGAGGGTGCATGGACGAAAATATAGCGCGTGTTATATAATTATGTATTATATACGTGTATTCCAACAATTCCACTTTGGTCTGGTAATACATTCGCCGCTAATCGAAATCACCATTTTATGTCTTGAAAATCAACCAAATTGATCTTTATTAATCACTTCATCGATTTAGGGGTGAACATTTGTGCACAGAAAAGTGAGACGGGGTCTACGATGCCCCGAAAGGTAAGGGGTGCATGGACGAAAATATAGCGCGTGTTATATAATTATGTATTATATACGTGTATTCCAACAATTCCACTTTGGTCTGGTAATACATTCGCCGCTAATCGAAATCACCATTTTATGTCTTGAAAATCAACCAAATTGATCTTTATTAATTACTTCATCGATTTAGGGGTAAACATTGGTGCACAGAAAAGGGAGACGGGGTCTACGATGCCCCGAAAGGTAGGGGGTTCATGGACGAAAATATAGCGCGTGTTATATAATTATGTATTATATACGTGTATTCCAACAATTCCACTTTGGTCTGGTAATACATTCGCCGCTAATCGAAATCACCTTTTTATGTCTTGAAAATCGACCAAATTGATCTTTATAAATCACTTCATCGATTTAGGGGTGAACATTGGTGCACAGAAAAGGGGGACGGGGTCTATGATGCCCCGAAAGGTAGGGGCTGCATGGACGAAAATATAGCGCGTGTTATATAATTATGTATTATATACGTGTATTCCAACAATTTCACTTTGGTCTGGTAATACATTCGCCGCTAATCGAAATCACCATTTTATGTCTTGAAAATCAACCAAATTGATCTTTATTAATCACTTCATCGATTTAGGGTTGAATATTGGTGCACAGAAAAGGGGGACGGGGTCTACGATGCCCCGAAAGGTAGGGGGTGCATGGACGAAAATATAGCGCGTGTTATATAATTATGTATTATATACGTGTATTCCAACAATTCCACTTTGGTCTGGTAATACATTCGCCGCTAATCATAATCACCATTTTATGTCTTGAAAATCAACCAAATTGATCTTTATTAATCACTTCATCGATTTAGGGGTGAACATTGGTGCACAGAAAAGTGGGACGGGGTCTACGATGCCCCGAAAGGTGGAGGGTGCATGGACTAAAATATAGCGCGTGTTATATAATTATGTATTATATACGTGTATTCCAACAATTCCACTTTGGTCTGGTAATACATTCGCCGCTAATCGAAATCACCATTTTATGTCTTGAAAATCAACCAAATTGATCTTTATTAATCACTTCATCGATTTAGGGGTGAACATTTGTGCACAGAAAAGTGAGACGGGGTCTACGATGCCCCGAAAGGTAGGGGGTGCATGGACGAAAATATAGCGCGTGTTATATAATTATGTATTATATACGTGTATTCCAACAATTCCACTTTGGTCTGGTAATACATTCGCCGCTAATCGAAATCACCATTTTATGTCTTGAAAATCAACCAAATTGATCTTTATTAATAACTTCATCGATTTAGGGGTAAACATTGGTGCACAGAAAAGGGGGACGGGGTCTACGATGCCCCGAAAGGTAGGGGTGCATGGACGAAAATATAGCGCGTGTTATATAATTATGTATTATATACGTGTATTCCAACAATTCCACTTTGGTCTGGTAATACATTCGCCGCTAATCGAAATCACCTTTTTATGTCTTGAAAATCGACCAAATTGATCTTTATAAATCACTTCATCGATTTAGGGGTGAACATTGGTGCACAGAAAAGGGGGACGGGGTCTACGATGCCCCGAAAGGTAGGGGGTGCATGGACGAAAATATAGCGCGTGTTATATAATTATGTATTATATACGTGTATTCCAACAATTCCACTTTGGTCTGGTAATACATTCGCCGCTAATCGAAATCACCTTTTTATGTCTTGAAAATCGACCAAATTGATCTTTATAAATCAATTCATCGATCTAGGCGTGAACATTGGTGCACAGAAAAGGGGGACGGGGTCTACGATGCCCCGGAAGGTAGGGGGTTCATGGACGAAAATATAGCGCGTGTTATATAATTATGTATTATATACGTGTATTCCAACAATTCCACTTTGGTCTGGTAATACATTCGCCGCTAATCGAAATCACCTTTTTATGTCTCGAAAATCAACCAAATTGATCTTTATTAATTACTTCATCGATTTAGGGATGAACATTGGTGTACAGAAAAGTGGGACGGGGTCTACGATGCCCCGAAAGGTGGAGGGTGCATGGACGAAAATATAGCGCGTGTTATATAATTATGTATTATATACGTGTATTCCAACAATTCCACTTTGGTCTGGTAATACATTCGCCGCTAATCGAAATCACCATTTTATGTCTTGAAAATCAACCAAATTGATCTGTATTAATCACTTCATCGATTTAGGGGTGAACATTGGTGCACAGAAAAGTGGGACGGGGTCTACGATGCCCCGAAAGGTGGAGGGTGCATGGACGAAAATATAGCGCGTGTTATATAATTATGTATTATATACGTGTATTCCAACAATTCCACTTTGGTCTGGTAATACATTCGCCGCTAATCGAAATCACCTTTTTATGTCTTGAAAATCGACCAAATTGATCTTTATAAATCACTTCATCGATTTAGGGGTGAACATTGGTGCACAGAAAAGGGGGACGGGGTCTACGATGCCCCGAAAGGTAGGGGGTGCATGGACGAAAATATAGCGCGTGTTATATAATTATGTATTATATACGTGTATTCCAACAATTCCACTTTGGTCTGGTAATACATTCGCCGCTAATCGAAATCACCTTTTTATGTCTTGAAAATCGACCAAATTGATCTTTATAAATCAATTCATCGATCTAGGCGTGAACATTGGTGCACAGAAAAGGGGGACGGGGTCTACGATGCCCCGGAAGGTAGGGGGTTCATGGACGAAAATATAGCGCGTGTTATATAATTATGTATTATATACGTGTATTCCAACAATTCCACTTTGGTCTGGTAATACATTCGCCGCTAATCGAAATCACCTTTTTATGTCTCGAAAATCAACCAAATTGATCTTTATTAATTACTTCATCGATTTAGGGGTGAACATTGGTGCACAGAAAAGTGGGACGGGGTCTACGATGCCCCGAAAGGTGGAGGGTGCATGGACGAAAATATAGCGCGTGTTATATAATTATGTATTATATACGTGTATTCCAACAATTCCACTTTGGTCTGGTAATACATTCGCCGCTAATCGAAATCACCATTTTATGTCTTGAAAATCAACCAAATTGATCTTTATTAATCACTTCATCGATTTAGGGGTGAACATTGGTGCACAGAAAAGTGGGACGGGGTCTACGATGCCCCGAAAGGTGGAGGGTGCATGGACGAAAATATAGCGCGTGTTATATAATTATGTATTATATACGTGTATTCCAACAATTCCACTTTGGTCTGGTAATACATTCGCCGCTAATCGAAATCACCTTTTTATGTCTTGAAAATCGACCAAATTGATCTTTATAAATCACTTCATCGATTTAGGGGTGAACATTGGTGCACAGAAAAGGGGGACGGGGTCTACGATGCCCCGAAAGGTAGGGGGTGCATGGACGAAAATATAGCGCGTGTTATATAATTATGTATTATATACGTGTATTCCAACAATTCCACTTTGGTCTGGTAATACATTCGCCGCTAATCGAAATCACCTTTTTATGTCTTGAAAATCGACCAAATTGATCTTTATAAATCACTTCATCGATTTAGGGGTGAACATTGGTGCACAGAAAAGGGGGACGGGGTCTACGATGCCCCGAAAGGTAGGGGGTGCATGGACGAAAATATAGCGCGTGTTATATAATTATGTATTATATACGTGTATTCCAACAATTCCACTTTGGTCTGGTAATACATTCGCCGCTAATCGAAATCACCTTTTTATGTCTTGAAAATCGACCAAATTGATCTTTATAAATCAATTCATCGATCTAGGCGTGAACATTGGTGCACAGAAAAGGGGGACGGGGTCTACGATGCCCCGGAAGGTAGGGGGTTCATGGACGAAAATATAGCGCGTGTTATATAATTATGTATTATATACGTGTATTCCAACAATTCCACTTTGGTCTGGTAATACATTCGCCGCTAATCGAAATCACCTTTTTATGTCTCGAAAATCAACCAAATTGATCTTTATTAATTACTTCATCGATTTAGGGGTGAACATTGGTGCACAGAAAAGTGGGACGGGGTCTACGATGCCCCGAAAGGTGGAGGGTGCATGGACGAAAATATAGCGCGTGTTATATAATTATGTATTATATACGTGTATTCCAACAATTCCACTTTGGTCTGGTAATACATTCGCCGCTAATCGAAATCACCATTTTATGTCTTGAAAATCAACCAAATTGATCTTTATTAATCACTTCATCGATTTAGGGGTGAACATTGGTGCACAGAAAAGTGGGACGGGGTCTACGATGCCCCGAAAGGTGGAGGGTGCATGGACGAAAATATAGCGCGTGTTATATAATTATGTATTATATACGTGTATTCCAACAATTCCACTTTGGTCTGGTAATACATTCGCCGCTAATCGAAATCACCTTTTTATGTCTTGAAAATCGACCAAATTGATCTTTATAAATCACTTCATCGATTTAGGGGTGAACATTGGTGCACAGAAAAGGGGGACGGGGTCTACGATGCCCCGAAAGGTAGGGGGTGCATGGACGAAAATATAGCGCGTGTTATATAATTATGTATTATATACGTGTATTCCAACAATTCCACTTTGGTCTGGTAATACATTCGCCGCTAATCGAAATCACCTTTTTATGTCTTGAAAATCGACCAAATTGATCTTTATAAATCAATTCATCGATCTAGGCGTGAACATTGGTGCACAGAAAAGGGGGACGGGGTCTACGATGCCCCGGAAGGTAGGGGGTTCATGGACGAAAATATAGCGCGTGTTATATAATTATGTATTATATACGTGTATTCCAACAATTCCACTTTGGTCTGGTAATACATTCGCCGCTAATCGAAATCACCTTTTTATGTCTCGAAAATCAACCAAATTGATCTTTATTAATTACTTCATCGATTTAGGGGTGAACATTGGTGCACAGAAAAGTGGGACGGGGTCTACGATGCCCCGAAAGGTGGAGGGTGCATGGACGAAAATATAGCGCGTGTTATATAATTATGTATTATATACGTGTATTCCAACAATTCCACTTTGGTCTGGTAATACATTCGCCGCTAATCGAAATCACCATTTTATGTCTTGAAAATCAACCAAATTGATCTTTATTAATCACTTCATCGATTTAGGGGTGAACATTTGTGCACAGAAAAGTGAGACGGGGTCTACGATGCCCCGAAAGGTAAGGGGTGCATGGACGAAAATATAGCGCGTGTTATATAATTATGTATTATATACGTGTATTCCAACAATTCCACTTTGGTCTGGTAATACATTCGCCGCTAATCGAAATCACCATTTTATGTCTTGAAAATCAACCAAATTGATCTTTATTAATAACTTCATCGATTTAGGGGTAAACATTGGTGCACAGAAAAGGGGGACGGGGTCTACGATGCCCCGAAAGGTAGGGGTGCATGGACGAAAATAAAGCGCGTGTTATATAATTATGTATTATATACGTGTATTCCAACAATTCCACTTTGGTCTGGTAATACATTCGCCGCTAATCGAAATCACCTTTTTATGTCTTGAAAATCGACCAAATTGATCTTTATAAATCACTTCATCGATTTAGGGGTGAACATTGGTGCACAGAAAAGGGGGACGGGGTCTATGATGCCCCGAAAGGTAGGGGCTGCATGGACGAAAATATAGCGCGTGTTATATAATTATGTATTATATACGTGTATTCCAACAATTTCACTTTGGTCTGGTAATACATTCGCCGCTAATCGAAATCACCATTTTATGTCTTGAAAATCAACCAAATTGATCTTTATTAATCACTTCATCGATTTAGGGTTGAACATTGGTGCACAGAAAAGGGGGACGGGGTCTACGATGCCCCGAAAGGTAGGGGGTGCATGGACGAAAATATAGCGCGTGTTATATAATTATGTATTATATACGTGTATTCCAACAATTCCACTTTGGTCTGGTAATACATTCGCCGCTAATCATAATCACCATTTTATGTCTTGAAAATCAACCAAATTGATCTTTATTAATCACTTCATCGATTTAGGGGTGAACATTGGTGCACAGAAAAGGGGGACGGGGTCTACGATGCCCCGAAAGGTAGGGTGTGCATGGACGAAAATATAGCGCGTGTTATATAATTATGTATTATATACGTGTATTCCAACAATTCCACTTTGGTCTGGTAATACATTCGCCGCTAATCGAAATCACCTTTTTATGTCTTGAAAATCAACCAAATTGATCTTTATTAATTACTTCATCGATTTAGGGGTGAACATTGGTGCACAGAAAAGTGGGACGGGGTCTACGATGCCCCGAAAGGTGGAGGGTGCATGGACGAAAATATAGCGCGTGTTATATAATTATGTATTATATACGTGTATTCCAACAATTCCACTTTGGTCTGGTAATACATTCGCCGCTAATCGAAATCACCATTTTATGTCTTGAAAATCAACCAAATTGATCTTTATTAATCACTTCATCGATTTAGGGGTGAACATTTGTGCACAGAAAAGTGAGACGGGGTCTACGATGCCCCGAAAGGTAGGGGGTGCATGGACGAAAATATAGCGCGTGTTATATAATTATGTATTATATACGTGTATTCCAACAATTCCACTTTGGTCTGGTAATACATTCGCCGCTAATCGAAATCACCATTTTATGTCTTGAAAATCAACCAAATTGATCTTTATTAATAACTTCATCGATTTAGGGGTAAACATTGGTGCACAGAAAAGGGGGACGGGGTCTACGATGCCCCGAAAGGTAGGGGTGCATGGACGAAAATATAGCGCGTGTTATATAATTATGTATTATATACGTGTTTTCCAACAATTCCACTTTGGTCTGGTAATACATTCGCCGCTAATCGAAATCACCTTTTTATGTCTTGAAAATCGACCAAATTGATCTTTATAAATCACTTCATCGATTTAGGGGTGAACATTGGTGCACAGAAAAGGGGGACGGGGTCTACGATGCCCCGAAAGGTAGGGGGTGCATGGACGAAAATATAGCGCGTGTTATATAATTATGTATTATATACGTGTATTCCAACAATTCCTCTTTGGTCTGGTAATACATTCGCCGCTAATCGAAATCCCCTTTTTATGTCTTGAAAATCGACCAAATTGATCTTTATAAATCACTTCATCGATCTAGGGGTGAACATTGGTGCACAGAAAAGGGGGACGGGGTCTACGATGCCCCGAAAGGTAGGGGGTGCATGGACGAAAATATAGCGCGTGTTATATAATTATGTATTATATACGTGTATTCCAACAATTCCACTTTGGTCTGGTAATACATTCGCCGCTAATCGAAATCACCATTTTATGTCTTGAAAATCAACCAAGTTGATCTTTATTAATCACTTCATCAATTTAGGGGTGAACATTTGTGCACAGAAAAGGGGGACGGGGTCTACGATGCCCCGAAAGGTAGGGGGTGCATGGACGAAAATATAGCGCGTGTTATATAATTATGTATTATATACGTGTATTCCAACAATTCCACTTTGGTCTGGTAATACATTCGCCGCTAATCGAAATCACCATTTTATGTCTTGAAAATCAACCAAATTGATCTTTATTAATCACTTCATCGATTTTGGGGTAAAGATTGGTGCACAGAAAAGGGGGACGGGGTCTACGATGCCCCGAAAGGTAGGGGGTGCATGGACGAAAATATAGCGCGTGTTATATAATGATGTATCATATACGTGTATTCCAACAATTCCACTTTGGTCTGGTAATACATTCGCCGCTAATCGAAATCACCTTTTTATGTCTTGAAAATCGACCAAATTGATCTTTATAAATCAATTCATCGATCTAGGCGTGAACATTGGTGCACAGAAAAGGGGGACGGGGTCTACGATGCCCCGAAAGGTAGGGGGTGCATGGACGAAAATATAGCGCGTGTTATATAATTATGTATTATATACGTGTATTCCAACAATTCCACTTTGGTCTGGTAATACATTCGCCGCTAATCGAAATCACCATTTTATGTCTTGAAAATCAACCAAATTAATCTTTATTAATCACTTCATCGATTTAGGGGTTCACATTGGTGCACAGAAAAGGGGGACGGGGTCTATGATGCCCCGAAAGGTAGGGGCTGCATGGACGAACATATAGCGCGTGTTATATAATTATGTATTATATACGTGTATTCCAACAATTTCACTTTGGTCTGGTAATACATTGGCCGCTAATCGAAATCACCATTTTATGTCTTGAAAATCAACCAAATTGATCTTTATTAATCACTTCATCGATTTAGGGTTGAACATTGGTGCACAGAAAAGGGGGACGGGGTCTACGATGCCCCGAAAGGTAGGGGGTGCATGGACGAAAATATAGCGCGTGTTATATAATTATGTATTATATACGTGTATTCCAACAATTCCACTTTGGTCTGGTAATACATTCGCCGCTAATCGAAATCACCTTTTTATGTCTTGAAAATCAACCAAATTGATCTTTATTAATCACTTCATCGATTTAGGGGTTCACATTGGTGCACAGAAAAGGGGGACGGGGTCTACGATGCCCCGAAAGGTAGGGGGTGCATGGACGAACATATAGCGCGTGTTATATAATTATGTATTATATACGTGTATTCCAACAATTCCACTTTGGTCTGGTAATACATTCGCCGCTAATCGAAATCACCTTTTTATGTCTTGAAAATCAACCAAATTGATCTTTATTAATTACTTCATCGATTTAGGGGTGAACATTGGTGCACAGAAAAGGGGAACGGGGTCTATGATGCCCCGAAAGGTAGGGGCTGCATGGACGAAAATATAGCGCGTGTTATATAATTATGTATTATATACGTGTATTCCAACAATTTCACTTTGGTCTGGTAATACATTCGCCGCTAATCGAAATCACCATTTTATGTCTTGAAAATCAACCAAATTGATCTTTATTAATCACTTCATCGATTTAGGGGTAAAGATTGGTGCACAGAAAAGGGGGACGGGGTCTACGATGCCCCGAAAGGTAGGGGGTGCATGGACGAACATATAGCGCGTGTTATATAATTATGTATTATATACGTGTATTCCAACAATTCCACTTTGGTCTGGTAATACATTCGCCGCTAATCGAAATCACCTTTTTATGTCTTGAAAATCGACCAAATTGATCTTTATAAATCACTTCATCGATCTAGGGGTGAACATTGGTGCACAGAAAAGGGGGACGGGGTCTACGATGCCCCGAAAGGTAGGGGGTGCATGGACGAAAATATAGCGCGTGTTATATAATTATGTATTATATACGTGTATTCCAACAATTCCACTTTGGTCTGGTAATACATTCGCCGCTAATCGAAATCACCTTTTTATGTCTTGAAAATCAACCAAATTGATCTTTATTAATCACTTCATCGATTTAGGGGATCACATTGGTGCACAGAAAAGGGGGACGGGGTCTACGATGCCCCGAAAGGTAGGGGGTGCATGGACGAACATATAGCGCGTGTTATATAATTATGTATTATACACGTGTATTCCAACAATTTCACTTTGGTCTGGTATTACATTCGCCGCTAATCGAAATCACCATTTTATGTCTTGAAAATCAACCAAATTGATCTTTATTAATCACCTCATCGATTTAGGGGTGAACATTGGTGCACAGAAAAGGGGGACGGGGTCTACGATGCCCCGAAAGGTAGGGGGTGCATGGACGAAAATATAGCGCGTGTTATATAATTATGTATTATATACGTGTATTCCAACAATTCCACTTTGGTCTGGTAATACATTCGCCGCTAATCGAAATCACCTTTTTATGTCTTGAAAATCAACCAAATTGATCTTTATTAATTACTTCATCGATTTAGGGGTGAACATTGGTGCACAGAAAAGGGGGACGGGGTCTATGATGCCCCGAAAGGTAGGGGGTGCATGGACGAACAATTAGCGCGTGTTATATAATTATGTATTATATACGTGTATTCCAACAATTTCACTTTGGTCTGGTAATACATTCGCCGCTAATCGAAATCACCTTTTTATGTCTTGAAAATCAACCAAATTGATCTTTATTAATTACTTCATCGATTTAGGGGTGAACATTGGTGCACAGAAAAGGGGGACGGGGTCTATGATGCCCCGAAAGGTAGGGACTGCATGGACGAAAATATAGCGCGTGTTATATAATTATGTATTATATACGTGTATTCCAACAATTTCACTTTGGTCTGGTACTACATTCGCCGCTAATCGAAATCACCATTTTATGTCTTGAAAATCAACCAAATTGATTTTTATTAATCACTTCATCGATTTAGGGTTGAACATTGGTGCACAGAAAAGGGGGACGGGGTCTACGATGCCCCGAAAGGTAGGGGGTGCATGGACGAAAATATAGCGCGTGTTATATAATTATGTATTATATACGTGTATTCCAACAATTCCACTTTGGTCTGGTAATACATTCGCCGCTAATCGAAATCACCTTTTTATGTCTTGAAAATCAAATAAATTGATCTTTATTAATCACTTCATCGATTTAGGGGATCACATTGGTGCACAGAAAAGGGGGACGGGGTCTACGATGCCCCGAAAGGTAGGGGGTGCATGGACGAACATATAGCGCGTGTTATATAATTATGTATTATATACGTGTATTCCAACAATTTCACTTTGGTCTGGTAATACATTCGCCGCTAAATCGAAATCACCATTTTATGTCTTGAAAATCAACCAAATTGATCTTTATTAATCACTTCATCGATTTAGGGGTGAACATTGGTGCACAGAAAAGGGGGACGGGGTCTACGATGCCCCGAAAGGTAGGGGGTGCATGGACGAAAATATAGCGCGTGTTATATAATTATGTATTATATACGTGTATTCCAACAATTCCACTTTGGTCTGGTAATACATTCGCCGCTAATCGAAATCACCATTTTATGTCTTGAAAATCAACCAAATTGATTTTAATTAATCACTTCATCGATTTAGGGGTAAACATTGGTGCACAGAAAAGGGGGACGGGGTCTACGATGCCCCGAAAGGTAGGGGGTGCATGGACGAAAATATAGCGCGTGTTATATAATTATGTATTATATACGTGTATTCCAACAATTCCACTTTGGTCTGGTAATACATTCGCCGCTAATCGAAATCACCATTTTATGTCTTGAAAATCAACCAAATTGATCTTTATCAATCACTTCATCGATTTAGGGGTAAACATTGGTGCACAGAAAAGGGGGACGGGGTCTACGATGCCCCGAAAGGTAGGGGGTGCATGGACGAACATATAGCGCGTGTTATATAATTATGTATTATATACGTGTATTCCAACAATTCCACTTTGGTCTGGTAATACATTCGCCGCTAATCGAAATCACCTTTTTATGTCTTGAAAATCAACCAAATTGATCTTTATTAATTACTTCATCGATTTAGGGGTGAACATTGGTGCACAGAAAAGGGGGACGGGGTCTATGATGCCCCGAAAGGTAGGGGCTGCATGGACGAAAATATAGCGCGTGTTATATAATTATGTATTATATACGTGTATTCCAACAATTTCACTTTGGTCTGGTAATACATTCGCCGCTAATCGAAATCACCTTTTTATGTCTTGAAAATCAACCAAATTGATCTTTATTAATCACTTCATCGATTTAGGGGTGAACATTGGTGCACAGAAAAGGGGAACGGGGTCTATGATGCCCCGAAAGGTAGGGGCTGCATGGACGAAAATATAGCGCGTGTTATATAATTATGTATTATATACGTGTATTCCAACAATTTCACTTTGGTCTGGTAATACATTCGCCGCTAATCGAAATCACCATTTTATGTCTTGAAAATCAACCAAATTGATCTTTATTAATCACTTCATCGATTTAGGGGTAAAGATTGGTGCACAGAAAAGGGGGACGGGGTCTACGATGCCCCGAAAGGTAGGGGGTGCATGGACGAACATATAGCGCGTGTTATATAATTATGTATTATATACGTGTATTCCAACAATTCCACTTTGGTCTGGTAATACATTCGCCGCTAATCGAAATCACCTTTTTATGTCTTGAAAATCGACCAAATTGATCTTTATAAATCACTTCATCGATCTAGGGGTGAACATTGGTGCACAGAAAAGGGGGACGGGGTCTACGATGCCCCGAAAGGTAGGGGGTGCATGGACGAAAATATAGCGCGTGTTATATAATTATGTATTATATACGTGTATTCCAACAATTCCACTTTGGTCTGGTAATACATTCGCCGCTAATCGAAATCACCTTTTTATGTCTTGAAAATCAACCAAATTGATCTTTATTAATCACTTCATCGATTTAGGGGATCACATTGGTGCACAGAAAAGGGGGACGGGGTCTACGATGCCCCGAAAGGTAGGGGGTGCATGGACGAACATATAGCGCGTGTTATATAATTATGTATTATATACGTGTATTCCAACAATTTCACTTTGGTCTGGTATTACATTCGCCGCTAATCGAAATCACCATTTTATGTCTTGAAAATCAACCAAATTGATCTTTATTAATCACCTCATCGATTTAGGGGTGAACATTGGTGCACAGAAAAGGGGGACGGGGTCTACGATGCCCCGAAAGGTAGGGGGTGCATGGACGAAAATATAGCGCGTGTTATATAATTATGTATTATATACGTGTATTCCAACAATTCCACTTTGGTCTGGTAATACATTCGCCGCTAATCGAAATCACCTTTTTATGTCTTGAAAATCAACCAAATTGATCTTTATTAATTACTTCATCGATTTAGGGGTGAACATTGGTGCACAGAAAAGGGGGACGGGGTCTATGATGCCCCGAAAGGTAGGGGGTGCATGGACGAACAATTAGCGCGTGTTATATAATTATGTATTATATACGTGTATTCCAACAATTTCACTTTGGTCTGGTAATACATTCGCCGCTAATCGAAATCACCTTTTTATGTCTTGAAAATCAACCAAATTGATCTTTATTAATTACTTCATCGATTTAGGGGTGAACATTGGTGCACAGAAAAGGGGGACGGGGTCTATGATGCCCCGAAAGGTAGGGACTGCATGGACGAAAATATAGCGCGTGTTATATAATTATGTATTATATACGTGTATTCCAACAATTTCACTTTGGTCTGGTACTACATTCGCCGCTAATCGAAATCACCATTTTATGTCTTGAAAATCAACCAAATTGATTTTTATTAATCACTTCATCGATTTAGGGTTGAACATTGGTGCACAGAAAAGGGGGACGGGGTCTACGATGCCCCGAAAGGTAGGGGGTGCATGGACGAAAATATAGCGCGTGTTATATAATTATGTATTATATACGTGTATTCCAACAATTCCACTTTGGTCTGGTAATACATTCGCCACTAATCGAAATCACCTTTTTATGTCTTGAAAATCAAATAAATTGATCTTTATTAATCACTTCATCGATTTAGGGGATCACATTGGTGCACAGAAAAGGGGGACGGGGTCTACGATGCCCCGAAAGGTAGGGGGTGCATGGACGAACATATAGCGCGTGTTATATAATTATGTATTATATACGTGTATTCCAACAATTTCACTTTGGTCTGGTAATACATTCGCCGCTAAATCGAAATCACCATTTTATGTCTTGAAAATCAACCAAATTGATCTTTATTAATCACTTCATCGATTTAGGGGTGAACATTGGTGCACAGAAAAGGGGGACGGGGTCTACGATGCCCCGAAAGGTAGGGGGTGCATGGACGAAAATATAGCGCGTGTTATATAATTATGTATTATATACGTGTATTCCAACAATTCCACTTTGGTCTGGTAATACATTCGCCGCTAATCGAAATCACCATTTTATGTCTTGAAAATCAACCAAATTGATTTTAATTAATCACTTCATCGATTTAGGGGTAAACATTGGTGCACAGAAAAGGGGGACGGGGTCTACGATGCCCCGAAAGGTAGGGGGTGCATGGACGAAAATATAGCGCGTGTTATATAATTATGTATTATATACGTGTATTCCAACAATTCCACTTTGGTCTGGTAATACATTCGCCGCTAATCGAAATCACCATTTTATGTCTTGAAAATCAACCAAATTGATCTTTATCAATCACTTCATCGATTTAGGGGTAAACATTGGTGCACAGAAAAGGGGGACGGGGTCTACGATGCCCCGAAAGGTAGGGGGTGCATGGACGAACATATAGCGCGTGTTATATAATTATGTATTATATACGTGTATTCCAACAATTCCACTTTGGTCTGGTAATACATTCGCCGCTAATCGAAATCACCTTTTTATGTCTTGAAAATCAACCAAATTGATCTTTATTAATTACTTCATCGATTTAGGGGTGAACATTGGTGCACAGAAAAGGGGGACGGGGTCTATGATGCCCCGAAAGGTAGGGGCTGCATGGACGAAAATATAGCGCGTGTTATATAATGATGTATTATATACGTGTATTCCAACAATTTCACTTTGGTCTGGTAATACATTCGCCGCTAATCGAAATCACCTTTTTATGTCTTGAAAATCAACCAAATTGATCTTTATTAATCACTTCATCGATTTAGGGGTAAAGATTGGTGCACAGAAAAGGGGGACGGGGTCTACGATGCCCCGAAAGGTAGGGGGTGCATGGACGAACATATAGCGCGTGTTATATAATTATGTATTATATACGTGTATTCCAACAATTCCACTTTGGTCTGGTAATACATTCGCCGCTAATCGAAATCACCTTTTTATGTCTTGAAAATCGATCAAATTGATCTTTATTAATCACTTCATCGATTTAGGGGTGAACATTGGTGCACAGAAAAGATGGACGGGGTCTACGATGCCCCGAAAGGTAGGGGGTGCATGGACGAAAATATAGCGCGTGTTATATAATTATGTATTATATACGTGTATTCCAACAATTCCACTTTGGTCTGGTAATACATTCGCCGCTAATCGAAATCACCTTTTTATGTCTTGAAAATCAAATAAATTGATCTTTATTAATCACTTCATCGATTTAGGGGATCACATTGGTGCACAGAAAAGGGGGACGGGGTCTACGATGCCCCGAAAGGTAGGGGGTGCATGGACGAACATATAGCGCGTGTTATATAATTATGTATTATATACGTGTATTCCAACAATTTCACTTTGGTCTGGTAATACATTCGCCGCTAAATCGAAATCACCATTTTATGTCTTGAAAATCAACCAAATTGATCTTTATTAATCACTTCATCGATTTAGGGGTGAACATTGGTGCACAGAAAAGGGGGACGGGGTCTACGATGCCCCGAAAGGTAGGGGGTGCATGGACGAAAATATAGCGCGTGTTATATAATTATGTATTATATACGTGTATTCCAACAATTCCACTTTGGTCTGGTAATACATTCGCCGCTAATCGAAATCACCATTTTATGTCTTGAAAATCAACCAAATTGATTTTAATTAATCACTTCATCGATTTAGGGGTAAACATTGGTGCACAGAAAAGGGGGACGGGGTCTACGATGCCCCGAAAGGTAGGGGGTGCATGGACGAAAATATAGCGCGTGTTATATAATTATGTATTATATACGTGTATTCCAACAATTCCACTTTGGTCTGGTAATACATTCGCCGCTAATCGAAATCACCATTTTATGTCTTGAAAATCAACCAAATTGATCTTTATCAATCACTTCATCGATTTAGGGGTAAACATTGGTGCACAGAAAAGGGGGACGGGGTCTACGATGCCCCGAAAGGTAGGGGGTGCATGGACGAACATATAGCGCGTGTTATATAATTATGTATTATATACGTGTATTCCAACAATTCCACTTTGGTCTGGTAATACATTCGCCGCTAATCGAAATCACCTTTTTATGTCTTGAAAATCAACCAAATGGATCTTTATTAATTACTTCATCGATTTAGGGGTGAACATTGGTGCACAGAAAAGGGGGACGGGGTCTATGATGCCCCGAAAGGTAGGGGCTGCATGGACGAAAATATAGCGCGTGTTATATAATTATGTATTATATACGTGTATTCCAACAATTTCACTTTGGTCTGGTAATACATTCGCCGCTAATCGAAATCACCTTTTTATGTCTTGAAAATCAACCAAATTGATCTTTATTAATCACTTCATCGATTTAGGGGTAAAGATTGGTGCACAGAAAAGGGGGACGGGGTCTACGATGCCCCGAAAGGTAGGGGGTGCATGGACGAACATATAGCGCGTGTTATATAATTATGTATTATATACGTGTATTCCAACAATTCCACTTTGGTCTGGTAATACATTCGCCGCTAATCGAAATCACCTTTTTATGTCTTAAAAATCGACCAAATTGATCTTTATTAATCACTTCATCGATTTAGGGGATCACATTGGTGCACAGAAAAGGGGGACGGGGTCTACGATGCCCCGAAAGGTAGGGGGTGCATGGACGAACATATAGCGCGTGTTATATAATTATGTATTATATACGTGTATTCCAACAATTTCACTTTGGTCTGGTAATACATTCGCCGCTAATCGAAATCACCATTTTATGTCTTGAAAATCAACCAAATTGATCTTTATTAATCACTTCATCGATTTAGGGGTGAACATTGGTGCACAGAAAAGGGGGACGGGGTCTACGATGCCCCGAAAGGTAGGGGGTGCATGGACGAAAATATAGCGCGTGTTATATAATTATGTATTATATACGTGTATTCCAACAATTCCACTTTGGTCTGGTAATACATTCGCCGCTAATCGAAATCAATTTTTTATGTCTTGAAAATCAACCAAATTGATCTTTATTAATTACTTCATCGATTTAGGGGTGAACATTGGTGCACAGAAAAGGGGGACGGGGTCTATGATGCACCGAAAGGTAGGGGGTGCATGGACGAACAATTAGCGCGTGTTATATAATTATGTATTATATACGTGTATTCCAACAATTTCACTTTGGTCTGGTAATACATTCGCCGCTAATCGAAATCACCTTTTTATGTCTTGAAAATCAACCAAATTGATCTTTATTAATTACTTCATCGATTTAGGGGTGAACATTGGTGCACAGAAAAGGGGGACGGGGTCTATGATGCCCCGAAAGGTAGGGACTGCATGGACGAAAATATAGCGCGTGTTATATAATTATGTATTATATACGTGTATTCCAACAATTTCACTTTGGTCTGGTACTACATTCGCCGCTAATCGAAATCACAATTTTATGTCTTGAAAATCAACCAAATTGATTTTTATTAATCACTTCATCGATTTAGGGTTGAACATTGGTGCACAGAAAAGGGGGACGGGGTCTACGATGCCCCGAAAGGTAGGGGGTGCATGGACGAAAATATAGCGCGTGTTATATAATTATGTATTATATACGTGTATTCCAACAATTCCACTTTGGTCTGGTAATACATTCGCCGCTAATCGAAATCACCTTTTTATGTCTTGAAAATCAAATAAATTGATCTTTATTAATCACTTCATCGATTTAGGGGATCACATTGGTGCACAGAAAAGGGGGACGGGGTCTACGATGCCCCGAAAGGTAGGGGGTGCATGGACGAACATATAGCGCGTGTTATATAATTATGTATTATATACGTGTATTCCAACAATTTCACTTTGGTCTGGTAATACATTCGCCGCTAAATCGAAATCACCATTTTATGTCTTGAAAATCAACCAAATTGATCTTTATTAATCACTTCATCGATTTAGGGGTGAACATTGGTGCACAGAAAAGGGGGACGGGGTCTACGATGCCCCGAAAGGTAGGGGGTGCATGGACGAAAATATAGCGCGTGTTATATAATTATGTATTATATACGTGTATTCCAACAATTCCACTTTGGTCTGGTAATACATTCGCCGCTAATCGAAATCACCATTTTATGTCTTGAAAATCAACCAAATTGATTTTAATTAATCACTTCATCGATTTAGGGGTAAACATTGGTGCACAGAAAAGGGGGACGGGGTCTACGATGCCCCGAAAGGTAGGGGGTGCATGGACGAAAATATAGCGCGTGTTATATAATTATGTATTATATACGTGTATTCCAACAATTCCACTTTGGTCTGGTAATACATTCGCCGCTAATCGAAATCACCATTTTATGTCTTGAAAATCAACCAAATTGATCTTTATTAATCACTTCATCGATTTAGGGGTAAACATTGGTGCACAGAAAAGGGGGACGGGGTCTACGATGCCCCGAAAGGTAGGGGGTGCATGGACGAACATATAGCGCGTGTTATATAATTATGTATTATATACGTGTATTCCAACAATTCCACTTTGGTCTGGTAATACATTCGCCGCTAATCGAAATCACCTTTTTATGTCTTGAAAATCAACCAAATTGATCTTTATTAATTACTTCATCGATTTAGGGGTGAACATTGGTGCACAGAAAAGGGGGACGGGGTCTATGATGCCCCGAAAGGTAGGGGCTGCATGGACGAAAATATAGCGCGTGTTATATAATTATGTATTATATACGTGTATTCCAACAATTTCACTTTGGTCTGTTAATACATTCGCCGCTAATCGAAATCACCTTTTTATGTCTTGAAAATCAACCAAATTGATCTTTATTAATCACTTCATCGATTTAGGGGTAAAGATTGGTGCACAGAAAAGGGGGACGGGGTCTACGATGCCCCGAAAGGTAGGGGGTGCATGGACGAACATATAGCGCGTGTTATATAATTATGTATTATATACGTGTATTCCAACAATTCCACTTTGGTCTGGTAATACATTCGCCGCTAATCGAAATCACCTTTTTATGTCTTAAAAATCGACCAAATTGATCTTTATAAATCACTTCATCGATCTAGGGGTGAACATTGGTGCACAGAAAAGGGGGACGGGGTCTACGATGCCCCGAAAGGTAGGGGGTGCATGGACGAAAATATAGCGCGTGTTATATAATTATGTATTATATACGTGTATTCCAACAATTCCACTTTGGTCTGGTAATACATTCGCCGCTAATCGAAATCACCTTTTTATGTCTTGAAAATCAACAAAATTGATCTTTATTAATCACTTCATCGATTTAGGGGATCACATTGGTGCACAGAAAAGGGGGACGGGGTCTACGATGCCCCGAAAGGTAGATGGTGCATGGACGAACATATAGCGCGTGTTATATAATTATGTATTATATACGTGTATTCCAACAATTTCACTTTGGTCTGGTAATACATTCGCCGCTAATCGAAATCACCATTTTATGTCTTGAAAATCAACCAAATTGATCTTTATTAATCACTTCATCGATTTAGGGGTGAACATTGGTGCACAGAAAAGGGGGACGGGGTCTACGATGCCCCGAAAGGTAGGGGGTGCATGGACGAAAATATAGCGCGTGTTATATAATTATATATTATATACGTGTATTCCAACAATTCCACTTTGGTCTGGTAATACATTCGCCGCTAATCGAAATCACCTTTTGATGTCTTGAAAATCAACCAAATTGATCTTTATTAATTACTTCATCGATTTAGGGGTGAACATTGGTGCACAGAAAAGGGGGACGGGGTCTATGATGCCCCGAAAGGTAGGGGGTGCATGGACGAACATATAGCGCGTGTTATATAATTATGTATTATATACGTGTATTCCAACAATTTCACTTTGGTCTGGTAATACATTCGCAGGTAATCGAAATCACCTTTTTATGTCTTGAAAATCAACCAAATTGATCTTTATTAATTACTTCATCGATTTAGGGGTGAATATTGGTGCACAGAAAAGGGGGACGGGGTCTATGATGCCCCGAAAGGTAGGGGCTGCATGGACGAAAATATAGCGCGTGTTATATAATTATGTATTATATACGTGTATTCCAACAATTTCACTTTGGTCTGGTAATACATTCGCCGCTAATCGAAATCACCATTTTATGTCTTGAAAATCAACCAAATTGATCTTTATTAATCACTTCATCGATTTAGGGGTGAACATTGGTGCACAGAAAAGGGGGACGGGGTCTACGATGCCCCGAAAGGTAGGGGGTGCATGGACGAAAATATAGCGCGTGTTATATAATTATGTATTATATACGTGTATTCCAACAATTCCACTTTGGTCTGGTATTACATTCGCCGCTAATCGAAATCACCTTTTTATGTCTTGAAAATCAACCAAATGGATCTTTATTAATCACTTCATCGATTTAGGGGTTCACATTGGTGCACAGAAAAGGGGGACGGGGTCTACGATGCCCCGAAAGGTAGGGGGTGCATGGATGAACATATAGCGCGTGTTATATAATTATGTATTATATACGTGTATTCCAACAATTCCACTTTGGTCTGGTAATACATTCGCCGCTAATCGAAATCACCTTTTTATGTCTTGAAAATCAACCAAATTGATCTTTATTAATTACTTCATCGATTTAGGGGTGAACATTGGTGCACAGAAAAGGGGGACGGGGTCTATGATGCCCCGAAAGGTAGGGGCTGCATGGACGAAAATAGAGCGCGTGTTATATAATTATGTATTATATACGTGTATTCCAACAATTTCACTTTGGTCTGGTAATACATTCGCCGCTAATCGAAATCACCATTTTATGTCTTGAAAATCAACCAAATTGATCTTTATTAATCACTTCATCGATTTAGGGGTGAACATTGGTGCACAGAAAAGGGGGACGGGGTCTACGATGCCCCGAAAGGTAGGGGGTGCATGGACGAAAATATAGCGCGTGTTATATAATTATGTATTATATACGTGTATTCCAACAATTCCACTTTGGTCTGGTAATACATTCGCCGCTAATCGAAATCACCATTTTATGTCTTGAAAATCAACGAAATTGATTTTAATTAATCACTTCATCGATTTAGGGGTAAACATTGGTGCACAGAAAAGGGGGACGGGGTCTACGATGCCCCGAAAGGTAGGGGGTGCATGGACGAAAATATAGCGCGTGTTATATAATTATGTATTATATACGTGTATTCCAACAATTCCACTTTGGTCTGGTAATACATTCGCCGCTAATCGAAATCACCATTTTATGTCTTGAAAATCAACCAAATTGATCTTTATCAATCACTTCATCGATTTAGGGGTAAACATTGGTGCACAGAAAAGGGGGACGGGGTCTACGATGCCCCGAAAGGTAGGGGGTGCATGGACGAACATATAGCGCGTGTTATATAATTATGTATTATATACGTGTATTCCAACAATTCCACTTTGGTCTGGTAATACATTCGCCGCTAATCGAAATCACCTTTTTATGTCTTGAAAATCAACCAAATTGATCTTTATTAATTACTTCATCGATTTAGGGGTGAACATTGGTGCACAGAAAAGGGGGACGGGGTCTATGATGCCCCGAAAGGTAGGGGCTGCATGGACGAAAATATAGCGCGTGTTATATAATTATGTATTATATACGTGTATTCCAACAATTTCACTTTGGTCTGGTAATACATTCGCCGCTAATCGAAATCACCTTTTTATGTCTTGAAAATCAACCAAATTGATCTTTATTAATCACTTCATCGATTTAGGGGTGAACATTGGTGCACAGAAAAGGGGAACGGGGTCTATGATGCCCCGAAAGGTAGGGGCTGCATGGACGAAAATATAGCGCGTGTTATATAATTATGTATTATATACGTGTATTCCAACAATTTCACTTTGGTCTGGTAATACATTCGCCGCTAATCGAAATCACCATTTTATGTCTTGAAAATCAACCAAATTGATCTTTATTAATCACTTCATCGATTTAGGGGTAAAGATTGGTGCACAGAAAAGGGGGACGGGGTCTACGATGCCCCGAAAGGTAGGGGGTGCATGGACGAACATATAGCGCGTGTTATATAATTATGTATTATATACGTGTATTCCAACAATTCCACTTTGGTCTGGTAATACATTCGCCGCTAATCGAAATCACCTTTTTATGTCTTGAAAATCGACCAAATTGATCTTTATAAATCACTTCATCGATCTAGGGGTGAACATTGGTGCACAGAAAAGGGGGACGGGGTCTACGATGCCCCGAAAGGTAGGGGGTGCATGGACGAAAATATAGCGCGTGTTATATAATTATGTATTATATACGTGTATTCCAACAATTCCACTTTGGTCTGGTAATACATTCGCCGCTAATCGAAATCACCTTTTTATGTCTTGAAAATCAACCAAATTGATCTTTATTAATCACTTCATCGATTTAGGGGATCACATTGGTGCACAGAAAAGGGGGACGGGGTCTACGATGCCCCGAAAGGTAGGGGGTGCATGGACGAACATATAGCGCGTGTTATATAATTATGTATTATATACGTGTATTCCAACAATTTCACTTTGGTCTGGTATTACATTCGCCGCTAATCGAAATCACCATTTTATGTCTTGAAAATCAACCAAATTGATCTTTATTAATCACCTCATCGATTTAGGGGTGAACATTGGTGCACAGAAAAGGGGGACGGGGTCTACGATGCCCCGAAAGGTAGGGGGTGCATGGACGAAAATATAGCGCGTGTTATATAATTATGTATTATATACGTGTATTCCAACAATTCCACTTTGGTCTGGTAATACATTCGCCGCTAATCGAAATCACCTTTTTATGTCTTGAAAATCAACCAAATTGATCTTTATTAATTACTTCATCGATTTAGGGGTGAACATTGGTGCACAGAAAAGGGGGACGGGGTCTATGATGCCCCGAAAGGTAGGGGGTGCATGGACGAACAATTAGCGCGTGTTATATAATTATGTATTATATACGTGTATTCCAACAATTTCACTTTGGTCTGGTAATACATTCGCCGCTAATCGAAATCACCTTTTTATGTCTTGAAAATCAACCAAATTGATCTTTATTAATTACTTCATCGATTTAGGGGTGAACATTGGTGCACAGAAAAGGGGGACGGGGTCTATGATGCCCCGAAAGGTAGGGACTGCATGGACGAAAATATAGCGCGTGTTATATAATTATGTATTATATACGTGTATTCCAACAATTTCACTTTGGTCTGGTACTACATTCGCCGCTAATCGAAATCACCATTTTATGTCTTGAAAATCAACCAAATTGATTTTTATTAATCACTTCATCGATTTAGGGTTGAACATTGGTGCACAGAAAAGGGGGACGGGGTCTACGATGCCCCGAAAGGTAGGGGGTGCATGGACGAAAATATAGCGCGTGTTATATAATTATGTATTATATACGTGTATTCCAACAATTCCACTTTGGTCTGGTAATACATTCGCCACTAATCGAAATCACCTTTTTATGTCTTGAAAATCAAATAAATTGATCTTTATTAATCACTTCATCGATTTAGGGGATCACATTGGTGCACAGAAAAGGGGGACGGGGTCTACGATGCCCCGAAAGGTAGGGGGTGCATGGACGAACATATAGCGCGTGTTATATAATTATGTATTATATACGTGTATTCCAACAATTTCACTTTGGTCTGGTAATACATTCGCCGCTAAATCGAAATCACCATTTTATGTCTTGAAAATCAACCAAATTGATCTTTATTAATCACTTCATCGATTTAGGGGTGAACATTGGTGCACAGAAAAGGGGGACGGGGTCTACGATGCCCCGAAAGGTAGGGGGTGCATGGACGAAAATATAGCGCGTGTTATATAATTATGTATTATATACGTGTATTCCAACAATTCCACTTTGGTCTGGTAATACATTCGCCGCTAATCGAAATCACCATTTTATGTCTTGAAAATCAACCAAATTGATTTTAATTAATCACTTCATCGATTTAGGGGTAAACATTGGTGCACAGAAAAGGGGGACGGGGTCTACGATGCCCCGAAAGGTAGGGGGTGCATGGACGAAAATATAGCGCGTGTTATATAATTATGTATTATATACGTGTATTCCAACAATTCCACTTTGGTCTGGTAATACATTCGCCGCTAATCGAAATCACCATTTTATGTCTTGAAAATCAACCAAATTGATCTTTATCAATCACTTCATCGATTTAGGGGTAAACATTGGTGCACAGAAAAGGGGGACGGGGTCTACGATGCCCCGAAAGGTAGGGGGTGCATGGACGAACATATAGCGCGTGTTATATAATTATGTATTATATACGTGTATTCCAACAATTCCACTTTGGTCTGGTAATACATTCGCCGCTAATCGAAATCACCTTTTTATGTCTTGAAAATCAACCAAATTGATCTTTATTAATTACTTCATCGATTTAGGGGTGAACATTGGTGCACAGAAAAGGGGGACGGGGTCTATGATGCCCCGAAAGGTAGGGGCTGCATGGACGAAAATATAGCGCGTGTTATATAATGATGTATTATATACGTGTATTCCAACAATTTCACTTTGGTCTGGTAATACATTCGCCGCTAATCGAAATCACCTTTTTATGTCTTGAAAATCAACCAAATTGATCTTTATTAATCACTTCATCGATTTAGGGGTAAAGATTGGTGCACAGAAAAGGGGGACGGGGTCTACGATGCCCCGAAAGGTAGGGGGTGCATGGACGAACATATAGCGCGTGTTATATAATTATGTATTATATACGTGTATTCCAACAATTCCACTTTGGTCTGGTAATACATTCGCCGCTAATCGAAATCACCTTTTTATGTCTTGAAAATCGATCAAATTGATCTTTATTAATCACTTCATCGATTTAGGGGTGAACATTGGTGCACAGAAAAGATGGACGGGGTCTACGATGCCCCGAAAGGTAGGGGGTGCATGGACGAAAATATAGCGCGTGTTATATAATTATGTATTATATACGTGTATTCCAACAATTCCACTTTGGTCTGGTAATACATTCGCCGCTAATCGAAATCACCTTTTTATGTCTTGAAAATCAAATAAATTGATCTTTATTAATCACTTCATCGATTTAGGGGATCACATTGGTGCACAGAAAAGGGGGACGGGGTCTACGATGCCCCGAAAGGTAGGGGGTGCATGGACGAACATATAGCGCGTGTTATATAATTATGTATTATATACGTGTATTCCAACAATTTCACTTTGGTCTGGTAATACATTCGCCGCTAAATCGAAATCACCATTTTATGTCTTGAAAATCAACCAAATTGATCTTTATTAATCACTTCATCGATTTAGGGGTGAACATTGGTGCACAGAAAAGGGGGACGGGGTCTACGATGCCCCGAAAGGTAGGGGGTGCATGGACGAAAATATAGCGCGTGTTATATAATTATGTATTATATACGTGTATTCCAACAATTCCACTTTGGTCTGGTAATACATTCGCCGCTAATCGAAATCACCATTTTATGTCTTGAAAATCAACCAAATTGATTTTAATTAATCACTTCATCGATTTAGGGGTAAACATTGGTGCACAGAAAAGGGGGACGGGGTCTACGATGCCCCGAAAGGTAGGGGGTGCATGGACGAAAATATAGCGCGTGTTATATAATTATGTATTATATACGTGTATTCCAACAATTCCACTTTGGTCTGGTAATACATTCGCCGCTAATCGAAATCACCATTTTATGTCTTGAAAATCAACCAAATTGATCTTTATCAATCACTTCATCGATTTAGGGGTAAACATTGGTGCACAGAAAAGGGGGACGGGGTCTACGATGCCCCGAAAGGTAGGGGGTGCATGGACGAACATATAGCGCGTGTTATATAATTATGTATTATATACGTGTATTCCAACAATTCCACTTTGGTCTGGTAATACATTCGCCGCTAATCGAAATCACCTTTTTATGTCTTGAAAATCAACCAAATGGATCTTTATTAATTACTTCATCGATTTAGGGGTGAACATTGGTGCACAGAAAAGGGGGACGGGGTCTATGATGCCCCGAAAGGTAGGGGCTGCATGGACGAAAATATAGCGCGTGTTATATAATTATGTATTATATACGTGTATTCCAACAATTTCACTTTGGTCTGGTAATACATTCGCCGCTAATCGAAATCACCTTTTTATGTCTTGAAAATCAACCAAATTGATCTTTATTAATCACTTCATCGATTTAGGGGTAAAGATTGGTGCACAGAAAAGGGGGACGGGGTCTACGATGCCCCGAAAGGTAGGGGGTGCATGGACGAACATATAGCGCGTGTTATATAATTATGTATTATATACGTGTATTCCAACAATTCCACTTTGGTCTGGTAATACATTCGCCGCTAATCGAAATCACCTTTTTATGTCTTAAAAATCGACCAAATTGATCTTTATTAATCACTTCATCGATTTAGGGGATCACATTGGTGCACAGAAAAGGGGGACGGGGTCTACGATGCCCCGAAAGGTAGGGGGTGCATGGACGAACATATAGCGCGTGTTATATAATTATGTATTATATACGTGTATTCCAACAATTTCACTTTGGTCTGGTAATACATTCGCCGCTAATCGAAATCACCATTTTATGTCTTGAAAATCAACCAAATTGATCTTTATTAATCACTTCATCGATTTAGGGGTGAACATTGGTGCACAGAAAAGGGGGACGGGGTCTACGATGCCCCGAAAGGTAGGGGGTGCATGGACGAAAATATAGCGCGTGTTATATAATTATGTATTATATACGTGTATTCCAACAATTCCACTTTGGTCTGGTAATACATTCGCCGCTAATCGAAATCAATTTTTTATGTCTTGAAAATCAACCAAATTGATCTTTATTAATTACTTCATCGATTTAGGGGTGAACATTGGTGCACAGAAAAGGGGGACGGGGTCTATGATGCACCGAAAGGTAGGGGGTGCATGGACGAACAATTAGCGCGTGTTATATAATTATGTATTATATACGTGTATTCCAACAATTTCACTTTGGTCTGGTAATACATTCGCCGCTAATCGAAATCACCTTTTTATGTCTTGAAAATCAACCAAATTGATCTTTATTAATTACTTCATCGATTTAGGGGTGAACATTGGTGCACAGAAAAGGGGGACGGGGTCTATGATGCCCCGAAAGGTAGGGACTGCATGGACGAAAATATAGCGCGTGTTATATAATTATGTATTATATACGTGTATTCCAACAATTTCACTTTGGTCTGGTACTACATTCGCCGCTAATCGAAATCACAATTTTATGTCTTGAAAATCAACCAAATTGATTTTTATTAATCACTTCATCGATTTAGGGTTGAACATTGGTGCACAGAAAAGGGGGACGGGGTCTACGATGCCCCGAAAGGTAGGGGGTGCATGGACGAAAATATAGCGCGTGTTATATAATTATGTATTATATACGTGTATTCCAACAATTCCACTTTGGTCTGGTAATACATTCGCCGCTAATCGAAATCACCTTTTTATGTCTTGAAAATCAAATAAATTGATCTTTATTAATCACTTCATCGATTTAGGGGATCACATTGGTGCACAGAAAAGGGGGACGGGGTCTACGATGCCCCGAAAGGTAGGGGGTGCATGGACGAACATATAGCGCGTGTTATATAATTATGTATTATATACGTGTATTCCAACAATTTCACTTTGGTCTGGTAATACATTCGCCGCTAAATCGAAATCACCATTTTATGTCTTGAAAATCAACCAAATTGATCTTTATTAATCACTTCATCGATTTAGGGGTGAACATTGGTGCACAGAAAAGGGGGACGGGGTCTACGATGCCCCGAAAGGTAGGGGGTGCATGGACGAAAATATAGCGCGTGTTATATAATTATGTATTATATACGTGTATTCCAACAATTCCACTTTGGTCTGGTAATACATTCGCCGCTAATCGAAATCACCATTTTATGTCTTGAAAATCAACCAAATTGATTTTAATTAATCACTTCATCGATTTAGGGGTAAACATTGGTGCACAGAAAAGGGGGACGGGGTCTACGATGCCCCGAAAGGTAGGGGGTGCATGGACGAAAATATAGCGCGTGTTATATAATTATGTATTATATACGTGTATTCCAACAATTCCACTTTGGTCTGGTAATACATTCGCCGCTAATCGAAATCACCATTTTATGTCTTGAAAATCAACCAAATTGATCTTTATTAATCACTTCATCGATTTAGGGGTAAACATTGGTGCACAGAAAAGGGGGACGGGGTCTACGATGCCCCGAAAGGTAGGGGGTGCATGGACGAACATATAGCGCGTGTTATATAATTATGTATTATATACGTGTATTCCAACAATTCCACTTTGGTCTGGTAATACATTCGCCGCTAATCGAAATCACCTTTTTATGTCTTGAAAATCAACCAAATTGATCTTTATTAATTACTTCATCGATTTAGGGGTGAACATTGGTGCACAGAAAAGGGGGACGGGGTCTATGATGCCCCGAAAGGTAGGGGCTGCATGGACGAAAATATAGCGCGTGTTATATAATTATGTATTATATACGTGTATTCCAACAATTTCACTTTGGTCTGTTAATACATTCGCCGCTAATCGAAATCACCTTTTTATGTCTTGAAAATCAACCAAATTGATCTTTATTAATCACTTCATCGATTTAGGGGTAAAGATTGGTGCACAGAAAAGGGGGACGGGGTCTACGATGCCCCGAAAGGTAGGGGGTGCATGGACGAACATATAGCGCGTGTTATATAATTATGTATTATATACGTGTATTCCAACAATTCCACTTTGGTCTGGTAATACATTCGCCGCTAATCGAAATCACCTTTTTATGTCTTAAAAATCGACCAAATTGATCTTTATAAATCACTTCATCGATCTAGGGGTGAACATTGGTGCACAGAAAAGGGGGACGGGGTCTACGATGCCCCGAAAGGTAGGGGGTGCATGGACGAAAATATAGCGCGTGTTATATAATTATGTATTATATACGTGTATTCCAACAATTCCACTTTGGTCTGGTAATACATTCGCCGCTAATCGAAATCACCTTTTTATGTCTTGAAAATCAACAAAATTGATCTTTATTAATCACTTCATCGATTTAGGGGATCACATTGGTGCACAGAAAAGGGGGACGGGGTCTACGATGCCCCGAAAGGTAGATGGTGCATGGACGAACATATAGCGCGTGTTATATAATTATGTATTATATACGTGTATTCCAACAATTTCACTTTGGTCTGGTAATACATTCGCCGCTAATCGAAATCACCATTTTATGTCTTGAAAATCAACCAAATTGATCTTTATTAATCACTTCATCGATTTAGGGGTGAACATTGGTGCACAGAAAAGGGGGACGGGGTCTACGATGCCCCGAAAGGTAGGGGGTGCATGGACGAAAATATAGCGCGTGTTATATAATTATATATTATATACGTGTATTCCAACAATTCCACTTTGGTCTGGTAATACATTCGCCGCTAATCGAAATCACCTTTTGATGTCTTGAAAATCAACCAAATTGATCTTTATTAATTACTTCATCGATTTAGGGGTGAACATTGGTGCACAGAAAAGGGGGACGGGGTCTATGATGCCCCGAAAGGTAGGGGGTGCATGGACGAACATATAGCGCGTGTTATATAATTATGTATTATATACGTGTATTCCAACAATTTCACTTTGGTCTGGTAATACATTCGCAGGTAATCGAAATCACCTTTTTATGTCTTGAAAATCAACCAAATTGATCTTTATTAATTACTTCATCGATTTAGGGGTGAATATTGGTGCACAGAAAAGGGGGACGGGGTCTATGATGCCCCGAAAGGTAGGGGCTGCATGGACGAAAATATAGCGCGTGTTATATAATTATGTATTATATACGTGTATTCCAACAATTTCACTTTGGTCTGGTAATACATTCGCCGCTAATCGAAATCACCATTTTATGTCTTGAAAATCAACCAAATTGATCTTTATTAATCACTTCATCGATTTAGGGGTGAACATTGGTGCACAGAAAAGGGGGACGGGGTCTACGATGCCCCGAAAGGTAGGGGGTGCATGGACGAAAATATAGCGCGTGTTATATAATTATGTATTATATACGTGTATTCCAACAATTCCACTTTGGTCTGGTATTACATTCGCCGCTAATCGAAATCACCTTTTTATGTCTTGAAAATCAACCAAATGGATCTTTATTAATCACTTCATCGATTTAGGGGTTCACATTGGTGCACAGAAAAGGGGGACGGGGTCTACGATGCCCCGAAAGGTAGGGGGTGCATGGATGAACATATAGCGCGTGTTATATAATTATGTATTATATACGTGTATTCCAACAATTCCACTTTGGTCTGGTAATACATTCGCCGCTAATCGAAATCACCTTTTTATGTCTTGAAAATCAACCAAATTGATCTTTATTAATTACTTCATCGATTTAGGGGTGAACATTGGTGCACAGAAAAGGGGGACGGGGTCTATGATGCCCCGAAAGGTAGGGGCTGCATGGACGAAAATAGAGCGCGTGTTATATAATTATGTATTATATACGTGTATTCCAACAATTTCACTTTGGTCTGGTAATACATTCGCCGCTAATCGAAATCACCATTTTATGTCTTGAAAATCAACCAAATTGATCTTTATTAATCACTTCATCGATTTAGGGGTGAACATTGGTGCACAGAAAAGGGGGACGGGGTCTACGATGCCCCGAAAGGTAGGGGGTGCATGGACGAAAATATAGCGCGTGTTATATAATTATGTATTATATACGTGTATTCCAACAATTCCACTTTGGTCTGGTAATACATTCGCCGCTAATCGAAATCACCATTTTATGTCTTGAAAATCAACGAAATTGATTTTAATTAATCACTTCATCGATTTAGGGGTAAACATTGGTGCACAGAAAAGGGGGACGGGGTCTACGATGCCCCGAAAGGTAGGGGGTGCATGGACGAAAATATAGCGCGTGTTATATAATTATGTATTATATACGTGTATTCCAACAATTCCACTTTGGTCTGGTAATACATTCGCCGCTAATCGAAATCACCATTTTATGTCTTGAAAATCAACCAAATTGATTTTTATTAATCACTTCATCGATTTAGGGGTAAACATTGGTGCACAGAAAAGGGGGACGGGGTCTACGATGCCCCGAAAGGTAGGGGGTGCATGGACGAACATATAGCGCGTGTTATATAATTATGTATTATATACGTGTATTCCAACAATTCCACTTTGGTCTGGTAATACATTCGCCGCTAATCGAAATCACCTTTTTATGTCTTGAAAATCAACCAAATTGATCTTTATTAATTACTTCATCGATTTAGGGGTGAACATTGGTGCACAGAAAAGGGGGACGGGGTCTATGATGCCCCGAAAGGTAGGGGCTGCATGGACGAAAATAGAGCGCGTGTTATATAATTATGTATTATATACGTGTATTCCAACAATTTCACTTTGGTCTGGTAATACATTCGCCGCTAATCGAAATCACCATTTTATGTCTTGAAAATCAACCAAATTGATCTTTATTAATCACTTCATCGATTTAGGGGTGAACATTGGTGCACAGAAAAGGGGGACGGGGTCTACGATGCCCCGAAAGGTAGGGGGTGCATGGACGAAAATATAGCGCGTGTTATATAATTATGTATTATATACGTGTATTCCAACAATTCCACTTTGGTCTGGTAATACATTCGCCGCTAATCGAAATCACCATTTTATGTCTTGAAAATCAACCAAATTGATTTTAATTAATCACTTCATCGATTTAGGGGTAAACATTGGTGCACAGAAAAGGGGGACGGGGTCTACGATGCCCCGAAAGGTAGGGGGTGCATGGACGAAAATATAGCGCGTGTTATATAATTATGTATTATATACGTGTATTCCAACAATTCCACTTTGGTCTGGTAATACATTCGCCGCTAATCGAAATCACCATTTTATGTCTTGAAAATCAACCAAATTGATCTTTATTAATCACTTCATCGATTTAGGGGTAAACATTGGTGCACAGAAAAGGGGGACGGGGTCTACGATGCCCCGAAAGGTAGGGGGTGCATGGACGAACATATAGCGCGTGTTATATAATTATGTAGTATATACGTGTATTCCAACAATTCCACTTTGGTCTGGTAATACATTCGCCGCTAATCGAAATCACCTTTTTATGTCTTGAAAATCAACCAAATTGATCTTTATTAATTACTTCATCGATTTAGGGGTGAACATTGGTGCACAGAAAAGGGGGACGGGGTCTATGATGCCCCGAAAGGTAGGGGCTGCATGGACGAAAATATAGCGCGTGTTATATAATTATGTATTATATACGTGTATTCCAACAATTTCACTTTGGTCTGGTAATACATTCGCCGCTAATCGAAATCACCTTTTTATGTCTTGAAAATCAACCAAATTGATCTTTATTAATCACTTCATCGATTTAGGGGTAAAGATTGGTGCACAGAAAAGGGGGACGGGGTCTACGATGCCCCGAAAGGTAGGGGGTGCATGGACGAACATATAGCGCGTGTTATATAATTATGTATTATATACGTGTATTCCAACAATTCCACTTTGGTCTGGTAATACATTCGCCGCTAATCGAAATCACCTTTTTATGTCTTAAAAATCGACCAAATTGATCTTTATTAATCACTTCATCGATTTAGGGGATCACATTGGTGCACAGAAAAGGGGACGGGGTCTACGATGCCCCGAAAGGTAGGGGGTGCTTGGACGAACATATAGCGCGTGTTATATAATTATGTATTATATACGTGTATTCCAACAATTTCACTTTGGTCTGGTAATACATTCGCCGCTAATCGAAATCACCATTTTATGTCTTGAAAATCAACCAAATTGATCTTTATTAATCACTTCATCGATTTAGGGGTGAACATTGGTGCACAGAAAAGGGGGACGGGGTCTACGATGCCCCGAAAGGTAGGGGGTGCATGGACGAAAATATAGCGCGTGTTATATAATTATGTATTATATACGTGTATTCCAACAATTCCACTTTGGTCTGGTAATACATTCGCCGCTAATCGAAATCACCTTTTTATGTCTTGAAAATCAACCAAATTGATCTTTATTAATTACTTCATCGATTTAGGGGTGAACATTGGTGCACAGAAAAGGGGGACGGGGTCTATGATGCCCCGAAAGGTAGGGGGTGCATGGACGAACAATTAGCGCGTGTTATATAATTATGTATTATATACGTGTATTCCAACAATTTCACTTTGGTCTGGTAATACATTCGCCGCTAATCGAAATCACCTTTTTATGTCTTGAAAATCAACCAAATTGATCTTTATTAATTACTTCATCGATTTAGGGGTGAACATTGGTGCACAGAAAAGGGGGACGGGGTCTATGATGCCCCGAAAGGTAGGGGCTGCATGGACGAAAATATAGCGCGTGTTATATAATTATGTATTATATACGTGTATTCCAACAATTTCACTTTGGTCTGGTAATACATTCGCCGCTAATCGAAATCACCTTTTTATGTCTTGAAAATCAACCAAATTGATCTTTATTAATCACTTCATCGATTTAGGGGTAAAGATTGGTGCACAGAAAAGGGGGACGGGGTCTACGATGCCCCGAAAGGTAGGGGGTGCATGGACGAACATAAAGCGCGTGTTATATAATTATGTATTATATACGTGTATTCCAACAATTCCACTTTGGTCTGGTAATACATTCGCCGCTAATCGAAATCACCTTTTTATGTCTTAAAAATCGACCAAATTGATCTTTATTAATCACTTCATCGATTTAGGGGATCACATTGGTGCACAGAAAAGGGGGACGGGGTCTACGATGCCCCGAAAGGTAGGGGGTGCTTGGACGAACATATAGCGCGTGTTATATAATTATGTATTATATACGTGTATTCCAACAATTTCACTTTGGTCTGGTAATACATTCGCCGCTAATCGAAATCACCATTTTATGTCTTGAAAATCAACCAAATTGATCTTTATTAATCACTTCATCGATTTAGGGGTGAACATTGGTGCACAGAAAAGGGGGACGGGGTCTACGATGCCCCGAAAGGTAGGGGGTGCATGGACGAACATATAGCGCGTGTTATATAATTATGTATTATATACGTGTATTCCAACAATTCCACTTTGGTCTGGTAATACATTCGCCGCTAATCGAAATCACCTTTTTATGTCTTAAAAATCGACCAAATTGATCTTTATTAATCACTTCATCGATTTAGGGGATCACATTGGTGCACAGAAAAGGGGACGGGGTCTACGATGCCCCGAAAGGTAGGGGGTGCTTGGACGAACATATAGCGCGTGTTATATAATTATGTATTATATACGTGTATTCCAACAATTTCACTTTGGTCTGGTAATACATTCGCCGCTAATCGAAATCACCATTTTATGTCTTGAAAATCAACCAAATTGATCTTTATTAATCACTTCATCGATTTAGGGGTGAACATTGGTGCACAGAAAAGGGGGACGGGGTCTACGATGCCCCGAAAGGTAGGGGGTGCATGGACGAAAATATAGCGCGTGTTATATAATTATGTATTATATACGTGTATTCCAACAATTCCACTTTGGTCTGGTAATACATTCGCCGCTAATCGAAATCACCTTTTTATGTCTTGAAAATCAACCAAATTGATCTTTATTAATTACTTCATCGATTTAGGGGTGAACATTGGTGCACAGAAAAGGGGGACGGGGTCTATGATGCCCCGAAAGGTAGGGGGTGCATGGACGAACAATTAGCGCGTGTTATATAATTATGTATTATATACGTGTATTCCAACAATTTCACTTTGGTCTGGTAATACATTCGCCGCTAATCGAAATCACCTTTTTATGTCTTGAAAATCAACCAAATTGATCTTTATTAATTACTTCATCGATTTAGGGGTGAACATTGGTGCACAGAAAAGGGGGACGGGGTCTATGATGCCCCGAAAGGTAGGGGCTGCATGGACGAAAATATAGCGCGTGTTATATAATTATGTATTATATACGTGTATTCCAACAATTTCACTTTGGTCTGGTAATACATTCGCCGCTAATCGAAATCACCTTTTTATGTCTTGAAAATCAACCAAATTGATCTTTATTAATCACTTCATCGATTTAGGGGTAAAGATTGGTGCACAGAAAAGGGGGACGGGGTCTACGATGCCCCGAAAGGTAGGGGGTGCATGGACGAACATATAGCGCGTGTTATATAATTATGTATTATATACGTGTATTCCAACAATTCCACTTTGGTCTGGTAATACATTCGCCGCTAATCGAAATCACCTTTTTATGTCTTAAAAATCGACCAAATTGATCTTTATTAATCACTTCATCGATTTAGGGGATCACATTGGTGCACAGAAAAGGGGGACGGGGTCTACGATGCCCCGAAAGGTAGGGGGTGCTTGGACGAACATATAGCGCGTGTTATATAATTATGTATTATATACGTGTATTCCAACAATTTCACTTTGGTCTGGTAATACATTCGCCGCTAATCGAAATCACCATTTTATGTCTTGAAAATCAACCAAATTGATCTTTATTAATCACTTCATCGATTTAGGGGTGAACATTGGTGCACAGAAAAGGGGGACGGGGTCTACGATGCCCCGAAAGGTAGGGGGTGCATGGACGAAAATATAGCGCGTGTTATATAATTATGTATTATATACGTGTATTCCAACAATTCCACTTTGGTCTGGTAATACATTCGCCGCTAATCGAAATCACCTTTTTATGTCTTGAAAATCAACCAAATTGATCTTTATTAATTACTTCATCGATTTAGGGGTGAACATTGGTGCACAGAAAAGGGGGACGGGGTCTATGATGCCCCGAAAGGTAGGGGGTGCATGGACGAACAATTAGCGCGTGTTATATAATTATGTATTATATACGTGTATTCCAACAATTTCACTTTGGTCTGGTAATACATTCGCCGCTAATCGAAATCACCTTTTTATGTCTTGAAAATCAACCAAATTGATCTTTATTAATTACTTCATCGATTTAGGGGTGAACATTGGTGCACAGAAAAGGGGGACGGGGTCTATGATGCCCCGAAAGGTAGGGACTGCATGGACGAAAATATAGCGCGTGTTATATAATTATGTATTATATACGTGTATTCCAACAATTTCACTTTGGTCTGGTACTACATTCGCCGCTAATCGAAATCACAATTTTATGTCTTGAAAATCAACCAAATTGATTTTTATTAATCACTTCATCGATTTAGGGTTGAACATTGGTGCACAGAAAAGGGGGACGGGGTCTACGATGCCCCGAAAGGTAGGGGGTGCATGGACGAAAATATAGCGCGTGTTATATAATTATGTATTATATACGTGTATTCCAACAATTCCACTTTGGTCTGGTAATACATTCGCCGCTAATCGAAATCACCTTTTTATGTCTTGAAAATCAAATAAATTGATCTTTATTAATCACTTCATCGATTTAGGGGATCACATTGGTGCACAGAAAAGGGGGACGGGGTCTACGATGCCCCGAAAGGTAGGGGGTGCATGGACGAACATATAGCGCGTGTTATATAATTATGTATTATATACGTGTATTCCAACAATTTCACTTTGGTCTGGTAATACATTCGCCGCTAAATCGAAATCACCATTTTATGTCTTGAAAATCAACCAAATTGATCTTTATTAATCACTTCATCGATTTAGGGGTGAACATTGGTGCACAGAAAAGGGGGACGGGGTCTACGATGCCCCGAAAGGTAGGGGGTGCATGGACGAAAATATAGCGCGTGTTATATAATTATGTATTATATACGTGTATTCCAACAATTCCACTTTGGTCTGGTAATACATTCGCCGCTAATCGAAATCACCATTTTATGTCTTGAAAATCAACCAAATTGATTTTAATTAATCACTTCATCGATTTAGGGGTAAACATTGGTGCACAGAAAAGGGGGACGGGGTCTACGATGCCCCGAAAGGTAGGGGGTGCATGGACGAAAATATAGCGCGTGTTATATAATTATGTATTATATACGTGTATTCCAACAATTCCACTTTGGTCTGGTAATACATTCGCCGCTAATCGAAATCACCATTTTATGTCTTGAAAATCAACCAAATTGATCTTTATTAATCACTTCATCGATTTAGGGGTAAACATTGGTGCACAGAAAAGGGGGACGGGGTCTACGATGCCCCGAAAGGTAGGGGGTGCATGGACGAACATATAGCGCGTGTTATATAATTATGTATTATATACGTGTATTCCAACAATTCCACTTTGGTCTGGTAATACATTCGCCGCTAATCGAAATCACCTTTTTATGTCTTGAAAATCAACCAAATTGATCTTTATTAATTACTTCATCGATTTAGGGGTGAACATTGGTGCACAGAAAAGGGGGACGGGGTCTATGATGCCCCGAAAGGTAGGGGCTGCATGGACGAAAATATAGCGCGTGTTATATAATTATGTATTATATACGTGTATTCCAACAATTTCACTTTGGTCTGGTAATACATTCGCCGCTAATCGAAATCACCTTTTTATGTCTTGAAAATCAACCAAATTGATCTTTATTAATCACTTCATCGATTTAGGGGTAAAGATTGGTGCACAGAAAAGGGGGACGGGGTCTACGATGCCCCGAAAGGTAGGGGGTGCATGGACGAACATATAGCGCGTGTTATATAATTATGTATTATATACGTGTATTCCAACAATTCCACTTTGGTCTGGTAATACATTCGCCGCTAATCGAAATCACCTTTTTATGTCTTAAAAATCGACCAAATTGATCTTTATAAATCACTTCATCGATCTAGGGGTGAACATTGGTGCACAGAAAAGGGGGACGGGGTCTACGATGCCCCGAAAGGTAGGGGGTGCATGGACGAAAATATAGCGCGTGTTATATAATTATGTATTATATACGTGTATTCCAACAATTCCACTTTGGTCTGGTAATACATTCGCCGCTAATCGAAATCACCTTTTTATGTCTTGAAAATCAACAAAATTGATCTTTATTAATCACTTCATCGATTTAGGGGATCACATTGGTGCACAGAAAAGGGGGACGGGGTCTACGATGCCCCGAAAGGTAGATGGTGCATGGACGAACATATAGCGCGTGTTATATAATTATGTATTATATACGTGTATTCCAACAATTTCACTTTGGTCTGGTAATACATTCGCCGCTAATCGAAATCACCATTTTATGTCTTGAAAATCAACCAAATTGATCTTTATTAATCACTTCATCGATTTAGGGGTGAACATTGGTGCACAGAAAAGGGGGACGGGGTCTACGATGCCCCGAAAGGTAGGGGGTGCATGGACGAAAATATAGCGCGTGTTATATAATTATATATTATATACGTGTATTCCAACAATTCCACTTTGGTCTGGTAATACATTCGCCGCTAATCGAAATCACCTTTTGATGTCTTGAAAATCAACCAAATTGATCTTTATTAATTACTTCATCGATTTAGGGGTGAACATTGGTGCACAGAAAAGGGGGACGGGGTCTATGATGCCCCGAAAGGTAGGGGGTGCATGGACGAACATATAGCGCGTGTTATATAATTATGTATTATATACGTGTATTCCAACAATTTCACTTTGGTCTGGTAATACATTCGCAGGTAATCGAAATCACCTTTTTATGTCTTGAAAATCAACCAAATTGATCTTTATTAATTACTTCATCGATTTAGGGGTGAATATTGGTGCACAGAAAAGGGGGACGGGGTCTATGATGCCCCGAAAGGTAGGGGCTGCATGGACGAAAATATAGCGCGTGTTATATAATTATGTATTATATACGTGTATTCCAACAATTTCACTTTGGTCTGGTAATACATTCGCCGCTAATCGAAATCACCATTTTATGTCTTGAAAATCAACCAAATTGATCTTTATTAATTACTTCATCGATTTAGGGGTGAACATTGGTGCACAGAAAAGGGGGACGGGGTCTATGATGCCCCGAAAGGTAGGGGCTGCATGGACGAAAATATAGCGCGTGTTATATAATTATGTATTATATACGTGTATTCCAACAATTTCACTTTGGTCTGGTAATACATTCGCCGCTAATCGAAATCACCTTTTTATGTCTTGAAAATCAACCAAATTGATCTTTATTAATCACTTCATCGATTTAGGGGTAAAGATTGGTGCACAGAAAAGGGGGACGGGGTCTACGATGCCCCGAAAGGTAGGGGGTGCATGGACGAACATATAGCGCGTGTTATATAATTATGTATTATATACGTGTATTCCAACAATTCCACTTTGGTCTGGTAATACATTCGCCGCTAATCGAAATCACCTTTTTATGTCTTAAAAATCGACCAAATTGATCTTTATAAATCACTTCATCGATCTAGGGGTGAACATTGGTGCACAGAAAAGGGGGACGGGGTCTACGATGCCCCGAAAGGTAGGGGGTACATGGACGAAAATATAGCGCGTGTTATATAATTATGTATTATATACGTGTATTCCAACAATTCCACTTTGGTCTGGTAATACATTCGCCGCTAATCGAAATCACCTTTTTATGTCTTGAAAATCAACAAAATTGATCTTTATTAATCACTTCATCGATTTAGGGGATCACATTGGTGCACAGAAAAGGGGGACGGGGTCTACGATGCCCCGAAAGGTAGATGGTGCATGGACGAACATATAGCGCGTGTTATATAATTATGTATTATATACGTGTATTCCAACAATTTCACTTTGGTCTGGTAATACATTCGCCGCTAATCGAAATCACCATTTTATGTCTTGAAAATCAACCAAATTGATCTTTATCAATCACTTCATCGATTTAGGGGTGAACATTGGTGCACAGAAAAGGGGGACGGGGTCTACGATGCCCCGAAAGGTAGGGGGTGCATGGACGAAAATATAGCGCGTGTTATATAATTATATATTATATACGTGTATTCCAACAATTCCACTTTGGTCTGGTAATACATTCGCCGCTAATCGAAATCACCTTTTGATGTCTTGAAAATCAACCAAATTGATCTTTATTAATTACTTCATCGATTTAGGGGTGAACATTGGTGCACAGAAAAGGGGGACGGGGTCTATGATGCCCCGAAAGGTAGGGGGTGCATGGACGAACATATAGCGCGTGTTATATAATTATGTATTATATACGTGTATTCCAACAATTTCACTTTGGTCTGGTAATACATTCGCAGGTAATCGAAATCACCTTTTTATGTCTTGAAAATCAACCAAATTGATCTTTATTAATTACTTCATCGATTTAGGGGTGAATATTGGTGCACAGAAAAGGGGGACGGGGTCTATGATGCCCCGAAAGGTAGGGGCTGCATGGACGAAAATATAGCGCGTGTTATATAATTATGTATTATATACGTGTATTCCAACAATTTCACTTTGGTCTGGTAATACATTCGCCGCTAATCGAAATCACCATTTTATGTCTTGAAAATCAACCAAATTGATCTTTATTAATCACTTCATCGATTTAGGGGTGAACATTGGTGCACAGAAAAGGGGGACGGGGTCTACGATGCCCCGAAAGGTAGGGGGTGCATGGACGAAAATATAGCGCGTGTTATATAATTATGTATTATATACGTGTATTCCAACAATTCCACTTTGGTCTGGTATTACATTCGCCGCTAATCGAAATCACCTTTTTATGTCTTGAAAATCAACCAAATTGATCTTTATTAATCACTTCATCGATTTAGGGGTTCACATTGGTGCACAGAAAAGGGGGACGGGGTCTACGATGCCCCGAAAGGTAGGGGGTGCATGGATGAACATATAGCGCGTGTTATATAATTATGTATTATATACGTGTATTCCAACAATTCCACTTTGGTCTGGTAATACATTCGCCGCTAATCGAAATCACCTTTTTATGTCTTGAAAATCAACCAAATTGATCTTTATTAATTACTTCATCGATTTAGGGGTGAACATTGGTGCACAGAAAAGGGGGACGGGGTCTATGATGCCCCGAAAGGTAGGGGCTGCATGGACGAAAATAGAGCGCGTGTTATATAATTATGTATTATATACGTGTATTCCAACAATTTCACTTTGGTCTGGTAATACATTCGCCGCTAATCGAAATCACCATTTTATGTCTTGAAAATCAACCAAATTGATCTTTATTAATCACTTCATCGATTTAGGGGTAAAGATTGGTGCACAGAAAAGGGGGACGGGGTCTACGATGCCCCGAAAGGTAGGGGGTGCATGGACGAACATGTAGCGCGTGTTATATAATTATGTATTATATACGTGTATTCCAACAATTTCACTTTGGTCTGGTAATACATTCGCCGCTAATCGAAATCACCATTTTATGTCTTGAAAATCAACCAAATTGATCTTTATTAATCACTTCATCGATTTAGGGGTGAACATTGGTGCACAGAAAAGGGGGACGGGGTCTACGATGCCCCGAAAGGTAGGGGGTGCATGGACGAAAATATAGCGCGTGTTATATAATTATGTATTATATACGTGTATTCCAACAATTCCACTTTGGTCTGGTAATACATTCGCCGCTAATCGAAATCACCTTTTTATGTCTTGAAAATCAACCAAATTGATCTTTATTAATCACTTCATCGATTTAGGGGTAAAAATTGGTGCACAGAAAAGGGGGACGGGGTCTACGATGCCCCGAAAGGTAGGGGGTGCATGGACGAAAATATAGCGCGTGTTATATAATTATGTATTATATACGTGTATTCCAACAATTCCACTTTGGTCTGGTAATACATTCGCCGCTAATCGAAATCACCATTTTATGTCTTGAAAATCAACCAAATTGATCTTTATTAATCACTTCATCGATTTAGGGGTAAACATTGGTGCACAGAAAAGGGGGACGGGGTCTACGATGCCCCGAAAGGTAGGGGGTGCATGGACGAACATATAGCGCGTGTTATATAATTATGTATTATATACGTGTATTCCAACAATTCCACTTTGGTCTGGTAATACATTCGCCGCTAATCGAAATCACCTTTTTATGTCTTGAAAATCAACCAAATTGATCTTTATTAATTACTTCATCGATTTAGGGGTGAACATTGGTGCACAGAAAAGGGGGACGGGGTCTATGATGCCCCGAAAGGTAGGGGCTGCATGGACGAAAATATAGCGCGTGTTATATAATTATGTATTATATACGTGTATTCCAACAATTTCACTTTGGTCTGGTAATACATTCGCCGCTAATCGAAATCACCATTTTATGTCTTGAAAATCAACCAAATTGATCTTTATTAATCACTTCATCGATTTAGGGTTGAACATTGGTGCATAGAAAAAGGGGACGGGGTCTACGATGCCCCGAAAGGTAGGGGGTGCATGGACGAAAATATAGCGCGTGTTATATAATTATGTATTATATACGTGTATTCCAACAATTCCACTTTGGTCTGGTAATACATTCGCCGCTAATCGAAATCACCATTTTATGTCTTGAAAATCAACCAAATTGATCTTTATTAATCACTTCATCGATTTAGGGGTGAACATTGGTGCACAGAAAAGGGGGACGGGGTCTACGATGCCCCGAAAGGTAGGGGGTGCATGGACGAAAATATAGCGCGTGTTATATAATTATGTATTATATACGTGTATTCCAACAATTCCACTTTGGTCTGGTAATACATTCGCCGCTAATCGAAATCACCTTTTTATGTCTTGAAAATCAACCAAATTGATCTTTATTAATCACTTCATCGATCTAGGGGTAAACATTGGTGCACAGAAAAGGGGGACGGGGTCTACGATGCCCCGAAAGGTAGGGGGTGCATGGACGAACATGTAGCGCGTGTTATATAATTATGTATTATATACGTGTATTCCAACAATTTCACTTTGGTCTGGTAATACATTCGCCGCTAATCGAAATCACCATTTTATGTCTTGAAAATCAACCAAATTGATCTTTATTAATCACTTCATCGATTTAGGGGTGAACATTGGTGCACAGAAAAGGGGGACGGGGTCTACGATGCCCCGAAAGGTAGGGGGTGCATGGACGAAAATATAGCGCGTGTTATATAATTATGTATTATATACGTGTATTCCAACAATTCCACTTTGGTCTGGTAATACATTCGCCGCTAATCGAAATCACCTTTTTATGTCTTGAAAATCAACCAAATTGATCTTTATTAATCACTTCATCGATTTAGGGGTAAAAATTGGTGCACAGAAAAGGGGGACGGGGTCTACGATGCCCCGAAAGGTAGGGGGTGCATGGACGAAAATATAGCGCGTGTTATATAATTATGTATTATATACGTGTATTCCAACAATTCCACTTTGGTCTGGTAATACATTCGCCGCTAATCGAAATCACCATTTTATGTCTTGAAAATCAACCAAATTGATCTTTATTAATCACTTCATCGATTAAGGGGTAAACATTGGTGCACAGAAAAGGGGGACGGGGTCTACGATGCCCCGAAAGGTAGGGGGTGCATGGACGAACATATGGCGCGTGTTATATAATTATGTATTATATACGTGTATTCCAACAATTCCACTTTGGTCTGGTAATACATTCGCCGCTAATCGAAATCACCTTTTTATGTCTTGAAAATCAACCAAATTGATCTTTATTAATTACTTCATCGATTTAGGGGTGAACATTGGTGCACAGAAAAGGGGGACGGGGTCTATGATGCCCCGAAAGGTAGGGGCTGCATGGACGAAAATATAGCGCGTGTTATATAATTATGTATTATATACGTGTATTCCAACAATTTCACTTTGGTCTGGTAATACATTCGCCGCTAATCGAAATCACCATTTTATGTCTTGAAAATCAACCAAATTGATCTTTATTAATCACTTCATCGATTTAGGGTTGAACATTGGTGCATAGAAAAGGGGGACGGGGTCTACGATGCCCCGAAAGGTAGGGGGTGCATGGACGAAAATATAGCGCGTGTTATATAATTATGTATTATATACGTGTATTCCAACAATTCCACTTTGGTCTGGTAATACATTCGCCGCTAATCGAAATCACCATTTTATGTCTTGAAAATCAACCAAATTGATCTTTATTAATCACTTCATCGATTTAGGGGTAAACATTGGTGCACAGAAAAGGGGGACGGGGTCTACGATGCCCCGAAAGGTAGGGGGTGCATGGACGAACATATAGCGCGTGTTATATAATTATGTATTATATACGTGTATTCCAACAATTCCACTTTGGTCTGGTAATACATTCGCCGCTAATCGAAATCACCTTTTTATGTCTTGAAAATCAACCAAATTGATCTTTATTAATTACTTCATCGATTTAGGGGTGAACATTGGTGCACAGAAAAGGGGGACGGGGTCTATGATGCCCCGAAAGGTAGGGGCTGCATGGACGAAAATATAGCGCGTGTTATATAATTATGTATTATATACGTGTATTCCAACAATTTCACTTTGGTCTGGTAATACATTCGCCGCTAATCGAAATCACCATTTTATGTCTTGAAAATCAACCAAATTGATCTTTATTGATCACTTCATCGATTTAGGGTTGAACATTGGTGCATAGAAAAGGGGGACGGGGTCTACGATGCCCCGAAAGGTAGGGGGTGCATGGACGAAAATATAGCGCGTGTTATATAATTATGTATTATATACGTGTATTCCAACAATTCCACTTTGGTCTGGTAATACATTCGCCGCTAATCGAAATCACCATTTTATGTCTTGAAAATCAACCAAATTGATCTTTATTAATCACTTCATCGATTTAGGGGTGAACATTGGTGCACAGAAAAGGGGGACGGGGTCTACGATGCCCCGAAAGGTAGGGGGTGCATGGACGAAAATATAGCGCGTGTTATATAATTATGTATTATATACGTGTATTCCAACAATTCCACTTTGGTCTGGTAATACATTCGCCGCTAATCGAAATCACCTTTTTATGTCTTGAAAATCAACCAAATTGATCTTTATTAATCACTTCATCGATCTAGGGGTAAACATTGGTGCACAGAAAAGGGGGACGGGGTCTACGATGCCCCGAAAGGTAGGGGGTGCATGGACGAAAATATAGCGCGTGTTATATAATTATGTATTATATACGTGTATTCCAACAATTCCACTTTGGTCTGGTAATACATTCGCCGCTAATCGAAATCACCTTTTTATGTCTTGAAAATCAACAAAATTGATCTTTATTAATCACTTCATCGATTTAGGGGATCACATTGGTGCACAGAAAAGGGGGACGGGGTCTACGATGCCCCGAAAGGTAGATGGTGCATGGACGAACATATAGCGCGTGTTATATAATTATGTATTATATACGTGTATTCCAACAATTTCACTTTGGTCTGGTAATACATTCGCCGCTAATCGAAATCACCATTTTATGTCTTGAAAATCAACCAAATTGATCTTTATTAATCACTTCATCGATTTAGGGGTGAACATTGGTGCACAGAAAAGGGGGACGGGGTCTACGATGCCCCGAAAGGTAGGGGGTGCATGGACGAAAATATAGCGCGTGTTATATAATTATATATTATATACGTGTATTCCAACAATTCCACTTTGGTCTGGTAATACATTCGCCGCTAATCGAAATCACCTTTTGATGTCTTGAAAATCAACCAAATTGATCTTTATTAATTACTTCATCGATTTAGGGGTGAACATTGGTGCACAGAAAAGGGGGACGGGGTCTATGATGCCCCGAAAGGTAGGGGGTGCATGGACGAACATATAGCGCGTGTTATATAATTATGTATTATATACGTGTATTCCAACAATTTCACTTTGGTCTGGTAATACATTCGCAGGTAATCGAAATCACCTTTTTATGTCTTGAAAATCAACCAAATTGATCTTTATTAATTACTTCATCGATTTAGGGGTGAATATTGGTGCACAGAAAAGGGGGACGGGGTCTATGATGCCCCGAAAGGTAGGGGCTGCATGGACGAAAATATAGCGCGTGTTATATAATTATGTATTATATACGTGTATTCCAACAATTTCACTTTGGTCTGGTAATACATTCGCCGCTAATCGAAATCACCATTTTATGTCTTGAAAATCAACCAAATTGATCTTTATTAATCACTTCATCGATTTAGGGGTGAACATTGGTGCACAGAAAAGGGGGACGGGGTCTACGATGCCCCGAAAGGTAGGGGGTGCATGGACGAAAATATAGCGCGTGTTATATAATTATGTATTATATACGTGTATTCCAACAATTCCACTTTGGTCTGGTATTACATTCGCCGCTAATCGAAATCACCTTTTTATGTCTTGAAAATCAACCAAATTGATCTTTATTAATCACTTCATCGATTAAGGGGTTCACATTGGTGCACAGAAAAGGGGGACGGGGTCTACGATGCCCCGAAAGGTAGGGGGTGCATGGACGAACATATAGCGCGTGTTATATAATTAAGTATTATATACGTGTATTCCAACAATTCCACTTTGGTCTGGTAATACATTCGCCGCTAATCGAAATCACCTTTTTATGTCTTGAAAATCAACCAAATTGATCTTTATTACTCACTTCATCGATTTAGGGGTGAACATTGGTGCACAGAAAAGGGGGACGGGGTCTATGATGCCCCGAAAGGTAGGGGCTGCATGGACGAAAATAGAGCGCGTGTTATATAATTATGTATTATATACGTGTATTCCAACAATTTCACTTTGGTCTGGTAATACATTCGCCGCTAATCGAAATCACCATTTTATGTCTTGAAAATCAACCAAATTGATCTTTATTAATCACTTCATCGATTTAGGGGTAAAGATTGGTGCACAGAAAAGGGGGACGGGGTCTACGATGCCACGAAAGGTAGGGGGTGCATGGACGAACATGTAGCGCGTGTTATATAATTATGTATTATATACGTGTATTCCAACAATTCCACTTTGGTCTGGTAATACATTCGCCGCTAATCGAAATCACCATTTTATGTCTTGAAAATCAACCAAATTGATCTTTATTAATCACTTCATCGATTTAGGGGTGAACATTGGTGCACAGAAAAGGGGGACGGGGTCTACGATGCCCCGAAAGGTAGGGGGTGCATGGACGAAAATATAGCGCGTGTTATATAATTATGTATTATATACGTGTATTCCAACAATTCCACTTTGGTCTGGTAATACATTCGCCGCTAATCGAAATCACCATTTTATGTCTTGAAAATCAACCAAATTGATCTTTATTAATCACTTCATCGATTTAGGGGTGAACATTGGTGCACAGAAAAGGGGGACGGGGTCTACGATGCCCCGAAAGGTAGGGGGTGCATGGACGAAAATATAGCGCGTGTTATATAATTATATATTATATACGTGTATTCCAACAATTCCACTTTGGTCTGGTAATACATTCGCCGCTAATCGAAATCACCTTTTGATGTCTTGAAAATCAACCAAATTGATCTTTATTAATTACTTCATCGATTTAGGGGTGAACATTGGTGCACAGAAAAGGGGGACGGGGTCTATGATGCCCCGAAAGGTAGGGGGTGCATGGACGAACATATAGCGCGTGTTATATAATTATGTATTATATACGTGTATTCCAACAATTTCACTTTGGTCTGGTAATACATTCGCAGGTAATCGAAATCACCTTTTTATGTCTTGAAAATCAACCAAATTGATCTTTATTAATTACTTCATCGATTTAGGGGTGAATATTGGTGCACAGAAACGGGGGACGGGGTCTATGATGCCCCGAAAGGTAGGGGCTGCATGGACGAAAATATAGCGCGTGTTATATAATTATGTATTATATACGTGTATTCCAACAATTTCACTTTGGTCTGGTAATACATTCGCCGCTAATCGAAATCACCATTTTATGTCTTGAAAATCAACCAAATTGATCTTTATTAATCACTTCATCGATTTAGGGGTTCACATTGGTGCACAGAAAAGGGGGACGGGGTCTACGATGCCCCGAAATGTAGGGGGTGCATGGACGAAAATATAGCGCGTGTTATATAATTATGTATTATATACGTGTATTCCAACAATTCCACTTTGGTCTGGTAATACATTCGCCGCTAATCGAAATCACCTTTTTATGTCTTGAAAATCAGCCAAATTGATCTTTATTAATCACTTCATCGATTTAGGGGTTCACATTGGTGCACAGAAAAGGGGGACGGGGTCTACGATGCCCCGAAAGGTAGGGGGTGCATGGACGAACATATAGCGCGTGTTATATAATTATGTATTATATACGTGTATTCCAACAATTCCACTTTGGTCTGGTAATACATTCGCCGCTAATCGAAATCACCTTTTTATGTCTTGAAAATCAACCAAATTGATCCTTATTAATTACTTCATCGATTTAGGGGTGAACATTGGTGCACAGAAAAGGGGGACGGGGTCTATGATGCCCCGAAAGGTAGGGGCTGCATGGACGAAAATAGAGCGCGTGTTATATAATTATGTATTATATACGTGTATTCCAACAATTTCACTTTGGTCTGGTAATACATTCGCCGCTAATCGAAATCACCATTTTATGTCTTGAAAATCAACCAAATTGATCTTTATTAATCACTACATCGATTTAGGGGTAAAGATTGGTGCACAGAAAAGGGGGACGGTGTCTACGATGCCCCGAAAGGTAGGGGGTGCATGGACGAACATATAGCGCGTGTTATATAATTATGTATTATATACGTGTATTCCAACAATTCCACTTTGGTCTGGTAATACATTCGCCGCTAATCGAAATCACCTTTTTATGTCTTGAAAATCGACCAAATTGATCTTTATAAATCACTTCATCGATCTAGGGGTGAACATTGGTGCACAGAAAAGGGGGACGGGGTCTACGATGCCCCGAAAGGTAGGGGGTGCATGGACGAAAATATAGCGCGTGTTATATAATTATGTATTATATACGTGTATTCCAACAATTCCACTTTGGTCTAGTAATACATTCGCCGCTAATCGAAATCACCTTTTTATGTCTTGAAAATCAACCAAATTGATCTTTATTAATCACTTCATCGATTTAGGGGTGAACATTGGTGCACAGAAAAGGGGGACGGGGTCTACGATGCCCCGAAAGGTAGGGGGTGCATGGACGAAAATATAGCGCGTGCTATATAATTATGTATTATATACGTGTATTCCAACAATTCCACTTTGGTCTGGTAATACATTCGCCGCTAATCGAAATCACCATTTTATGTCTTGAAAATCAACCAAATTGATTTTTATTAATCACTTCATCGATTTAGGGGTAAACATTGGTGCACAGAAAAGGGGGACGGGGTCTACGATGCCCCGAAAGGTAGGGGGTGCATGGACGAAAATATAGCGCGTGTTATATAATTATGTATTATATACGTGTATTCCAACAATTCCACTTTGGTCTGGTAATACATTCGCCGCTAATCGAAATCACCATTTTATGTCTTGAAAATCAACCAAATTGATCTTTATTAATCACTTCATCGATTTAGGGGTAAACATTGGTGCACAGAAAAGGGGGACGGGGTCTACGATGCCCCGAAAGGTAGGGGGTGCATGGACGAAAATATAGCGCGTGTTATATAATTATGTATTATATACGTGTATTCCAACAATTCCACTTTGGTCTGGTAATACATTCGCCGCTAATCAAAATCACCTTTTTATATCTTGAAAATCGACCAAATTGATCTTTATAAATCACTTCATCGATCTAGGGGTGAATATTGGTGCACAGAAAAGGGGGACGGGGTCTACGATGCCCCGAAAGGTAGGGGGTGCATGGACAAAAATATAGCGCGTGTTATATAATTATGTATTATATACGTGTATTCCAACAATTCCACTTTGGTCTGGTAATACATTCGCCGCTAATCGAAATCACCTTGTTATGTCTTGAAAATCAACCAAATTGATCTTTATTAATCACTTCATCGATTTAGGGGTTCACATTGGTGCACAGAAAAGGGGGACGGGGTCTACGATGCCCCGAAAGGTAGGGGGTGCATGGACGAACATTTAGCGCGTGTTATATAATTATGTATTATATACGTGTATTCCAACAATTCCACTTTGGTCTGGTAATACATTCGCCGCTAATCGAAATCACCTTTTTATGTCTTGAAAATCAACCAAATTGATCTTTATTAATTACTTCATCGATTTAGGGGTGAACATTGGTGCACAGAATAGGGGGACGGGGTCTATGATGCCCCAAAAGGTAGGGGATGCATGGACGAAAATATAGCGCGTGTTATATAATTATGTATTATATACGTGTATTCCAACAATTTCACTTTGGTCTGGTAATACATTCGCCGCTAATCGAAATCACCATTTTATGTCTTGAAAATCAACCAAATTGATCTTTATTAATCACTTCATCGATTTAAGGTTGAACATTGGTGCACAGAAAAGGGGGACGGGGTCTACGATGCCCCGAAAGGTAGGGGGTGCATGGACGAAAATATAGCGCGTGTTATATAATTATGTATTATATACGTGTATTCCAACAATTCCACTTTGGTCTGGTAATACATTCGCCGCTAATCGAAATCACCATTTTATGTCTTGAAAATCAACCAAATTGATCTTTATTAATCACTTCATCGATTTAGGGGTGAACATTGGTGCACAGAAAAGGGGGACGGGGTCTACGATGCCCCGAAAGGTAGGGGGTGCATGGACGAAAATATAGCGCGTGTTATATAATTATGTATTATATACGTGTATTCCAACAATTCCACTTTGGTCTGGTAATACATTCGCCGCTAATCGAAATCACCTTTTTATGTCTTGAAAATCAACCAAATTGATCTTTATTAATTAATTCATCGATTTAGGGGTGAACATTGGTGCACAGAAAAGGGGGACGGGGTCTACGATGCCCCGAAAGGTAGGGGGTGCATGGACGAAAATATAGCGCGTGTTATATAATTATGTATTATATACGTGTATTCCAACAATTCCACTTTGGTCTGGTAATACATTCGCCGCTAATCGAAATACCATTTTATGTCTTGAAAATCAACCAAATTGATCTTTATTAATCACTTCATCGATTTAGGGGTGAACATTGGTGCACAGAAAAGGGGGACGGGGTCTACGATGCCCCGAAAGGTAGGGGGTGCATGGACGAAAATATAGCGCGTGTTATATAATTATGTATTATATACGTGTATTCCAACAATTCCACTTTGGTCTGGTAATACATTCGCCGCTAATCGAAATCACCTTTTTATGTCTTGAAAATCAACCAAATTGATCTTTATTAATTACTTCATCGATTTAGGGGTGAACATCGGTGCACAGAAAAGGGGGACGGGGTCTACGATGCCCTGAAAGGTAGGGGGTGCATGGACGAAAATATAGCGCGTGTTATATAATTATGTATTATATACGTGTATTCCAACAATTCCACTTTGGTCTGGTAATACATTCGCCGCTAATCGAAATCACCATTTTATGTCTTGAAAATCAACCAAATTAATCTTTATTAATCACTTCATCAATTTAGGGGTGAACATTTGTGCACAGAAAAGGGGGACGGGGTCTACGATGCCCCGAAAGGTAGGGGGTGCATGGACGAAAATATAGCGCGTGTTATATAATTATGTATTATATACGTGTATTCCAACAATTCCACTTTGGTCTGGTAATACATTCGCCGCTAATCGAAATCACCATTTGATGTCTTGAAAATCAACCAAATTGATCTTTATTAATCACTTCATCGATTTAGGGGTAAACATTGGTGCACAGAAAAGGGGGACGGGGTCTACGATGCCCCGAAAGGTAGGGGGTGCATGGACGAAAATATAGCGCGTGTTATATAATTATGTATTATATACGTGTATTCCAACAATTCCACTTAGGTCTGGTAATACATTCGCCGCTAATCGAAATCACCTTTTTATGTCTTGAAAATCGACCAAATTGATCTTTATAAATCACTTCATCGATCTAGGGGTGAACATTGGTGCACAGAAAAGGGGGACGGGGTCTACGATGCCCCGAAAGGTAGGGGCTGCATGGACGAAAATATAGCGCGTGTTATATAATTATGTATTATATACGTGTATTCCAACAATTCCACTTTGGTCTGGTAATACATTCGCCGCTAATCGAAATCACCATTTTATGTCTTGAAAATCAACCAAATTGATCTTTATTAATCACTTCATCGATTTAGGGGTGAACATTGGTGCACAGAAAAGGGGAACGGGGCCTACGATGCCCCGAAAGGTAGGGGGTGAATGGACGAAAATATAGCGTGTTATATAATTATGTATTATATACGTGTATTCCAACAATTCCACTTTGGTCTGGTAATACATTCGCCGCTAATCGAAATCAACTTTTTATGTCTTGAAAATCGACCAAATTGATCTTTATAAATCACTTCATCGATTTAGGGGTGAACATTGGTGCACAGAAAAGGGGGACGGGGTCTACGATGCCCCGAAAGGTAGGGGGTGCATGGACGAAAATATAGCGCGTGTTATATAATTATGTATTATATACGTGTATTCCAACAATTCCACTTTGGTCTGGTAATACATTCGCCGCTAATCTAGGGGTGAACATTGGTGCACAGAAAAGGGGGACGGGGTCTACGATGCCCCGAAAGGTAGGGGGTGCATGGACGAAAATATAGCGCGTGTTATATAATTATGTATTATATACGTGTATTCCAACAATTCCACTTTGGTCTGGTAATACATTCGCCGCTAATCGAAATCACCATTTTATGTCTTGAAAATCAACCAAATTGATCTTTATTAATCACTTCATCGATTTAGGGGTGAACATTGGTGCACAGAAAAGGGGGACGGGGTCTACGATGCACCGAAAGGTAGGGGGTGCATGGACGAAAATATAGCGCGTGTTATATAATTATGTATTATATACGTGTATTCCAACAATTCCACTTTGGTCTGGTAATACATTCGCCGCTAATCGAAATCACCATTTTATGTCTTGAAAATCAACCAAATTGATCTTTATTAATCACTTCATCGATTTAGGGGTGAACATTGGTGCACAGAAAAGGGGGACGGGGTCTACGATGCCCCGAAAGGTAGGGGGTGCATGGACGAAAATATAGCGCGTGTTATATAATTATGTATTATATACGTGTATTCCAACAATTCCACTTTGGTCTGGTATTACATTCGCCGCTAATCGAAATCACCATTTTATGTCTTGAAAATCAACCAAATTGATCTTTATTAATCACTTCATCGATTGAGGGGTAAACATTGGTGCACAGAAAAGGGGGACGGGGTCTACGATGCCCCGAAAGGTAGGGGGTGCATGGACGAAAATATAGCGCGTGTTATATAATTATGTATTATATACGTGTATTCCAACAATTCCACTTTGGTCCGGTAATACATTCGCCGCTAATCGAAATCACCATTTTATGTCTTGAAAATCAACCAAATTGATCTTTATTAATCACTTCATCGATTTAGGGGTGAACATTGGTGCACAGAAAAGGGGTACGGGGTCTACGATGCCCCGAAAGGTAGGGGGTGCATGGACGAAAATATAGCGCGTGTTATATAATTATGTATTATATACGTGTATTCCAACAATTCCATTTTGGTCTGGTATTACATTCGCCGCTAATCGAAATCACCATTTTATGTCTTGAAAATCAACCAAATTGATCTTTATTAATCACTTCATCGATTTAGGGGTAAACATTGGTGCACAGAAAAGGGGGACGGGGTCTACGATGCCCTGAAAGTTTGGGGGTGCATGGACGAAAATATAGCGCGTGTTATATAATTATGTATTATATACGTGTATTCCAACAATTCCACTTTGGTCTGGTAATACATTCGCCGCTAATCGAAATCACCATTTTATGTCTTGAAAATCAACCAAATTGATCTTTATTAATCACTTCATCGATTTAGGGGTGAACATTGGTGCACAGAAAAGGGGGACGGGCTCTACGATGCCCCGAAAGGTAGGGGGTGCATGGACGAAAATATAGCGCGTGTTATATAATTATGTATTATATACGTGTATTCCAACAATTCCACTTTGGTCTGGTAATACATTCGCCGCTAATCGAAATCACCTTTTTATGTCTTGAAAATCGATCAAATTGATCTTTATTAATCACTTCATCGATTTAGGGGTGAACATTGGTGCACAGAAAAGATGGACGGGGTCTACGATGCCCCGAAAGGTAGGGGGTGCATGGACGAAAATATAGCGCGTGTTATATAATTATGTATTATATACGTGTATTCCAACAATTCCACTTTGGTCTGGTAATACATTCGCCGCTAATCGAAATCACCATTTTATGTCTTGGAAATCAACCAAATTGATCTTTATTAATCAATTCATCGATTTAGGGGTGAACATTGGTGCACAGAAAAGGGGGACGGGGTCTACGATGCCCCGAAAGGTGGGGGTGCATTGGCGAAAATACGGCGCCTGCTATTATGGCGTGCTATATAATGTACGTGTATATTCCAACAATTTCACTTTGGTCTGGTAATACATTCGCCGCTAATCGAAATCACCATTTTATGTCTTGAAAATCAACGAAATTGATCTTTATTAATCACTTCATCGATTTAGGCGTGAACATTGGTGCACAGAAAAGGGGGACGGGGTCTACGATGCCCCGAAAGGTATGGGGTGCATGGACGAAAATATAGCGCGTGTTAAATAATTATGTATTATATACGTGTATTCCAACAATTCCACTTTGGTCTGGTAATACATTCGCCGCTAATCGAAATCACCTTTTTATGTCTTGAAAATCTACCAAATTGATCTTTATAAATCACTTCATCGATCTAGGGGTGAACATTGGTGCACAGAAAAGGGGGACGGGGTCTACGATGCCCCGAAAGGTAGGGGGTGCATGCACGAAAATATAGCGCGTGTTATATAATTATTTATTATATACTTGTATTCCAACAATTCCACTTTGGTCTGGTAATACATTCGCCGCTAATCTAGGGGTGAACATTGGTGCACAGAAAAGGGGGACGGGGTCTACGATGCCCCGAAAGGTAGGGGGTGCATGGACGAAAATATAGCGCGTGTTATATAATTATGTATTATATACGTGTATTCCAACAATTCCACTTTGGTCTGGTAATACATTCGCCGCTAATCGAAATCACCATTTTATGTCTTGAAAATCAACCAAATTGATCTTTATTAATCACTTCATCGATTTAGGGGTGAACATTGGTGCACAGAAAAGGGGGACGGGGCCTACGATGCCCCGAAAGGGAGGGGGTGCATGGACGAAAATATAGCGCGTGTTATATAATTATGTATTATATACGTGTATTCCAACAATTCCACTTAGGTCTGGTAATACATTCGCCGCTAATCGAAATCACCATTTTATGTCTTGAAAATCAACCAAATTGATCTTTATTAATCACTTCATCGATTTAGGGGTGAACATTGGTGAACAGAAAAGGGGGACGGGGTCTACGATGCCCCGAAAGGTGGGGGTGCATTGGCGAAAATACGGCGCCTGCTATTATGGCGTGCTATATTATGTACGTGTATATTCCAACAATTTCACTTTGGTCTGGTAATACATTCGCCGCTAATCGAAATCACCATTTTATGTCTTGAAAATCAACCAAATTGATCTTTATTAATCACTTCATCGATTTAGGGGTGAACATTGGTGCACAGAAAAGGGGGACGGGGTCTACGATGCCCCGAAAGGTAGGGGGTGCATGGACGAAAATATAGCGCGTGTTATATAATTATGTATTATATACGTGTATTCCAACAATTCCACTTTGGTCTGGTAATACATTCGCCGCTAATCTAGGGGTGAACATTGGTGCACAGAAAAGGGGGACGGGGTCTACGATGCCCCGAAAGGTAGGGGGTGCATGGACGAAAATATAGCGCGTGTTATATAATTATGTATTACATACGTGTATTCCAACAATTCCACTTTGGTCTGGTTATACATTCGCCCCTAATCGAAATCATCTTTTTATGTCTTGAAAATCAACCAAATTGATCTTTATTAATCACTTCATCGATTTAGGGGTGAACATTGGTGCACAGAAAAGGGGGACGGGGTCTACGATGCCCCGAAAGGTAGGAGGTGCATGGACGAAAATATAGCGCGTGTTATATAATTATGTATTATATACGTGTATTCCAACAATTCCACTTTTGGTCTGGTAATACATTCGCCGCTAATCGAAATCACCTTTTTATGTCTTGAAAATCGACCAAATTGATCTTTATAAATCACTTCATCGATCTAGGGGTGAACATTGGTGCACAGAAAAGGGGGACGGGGTCTACGATGCCCCGAAAGGTAGGGGGTGCATGGACGAAAATATAGCGCGTGTTATATAATTATGTATTATATACGTGTATTCCAACAATTCCACTTTGGTCTGGTAATACATTCGCCGCTAATCGAAATCACCTTTTTATGTCTTGAAAATCAACCAAATTGATCTTTATTAATCACTTCATCGATTTAGGGGTGAACATTGGTGCACAGAAAAGGGGGACGGGGTCTACGATGCCCCGAAAGGTATGGGGTGCATGGACGAAAATATAGCGCGTGTTATATAATTATGTATTATATACGTGTATTCGAACAATTCCACTTTGGTCTGGTAATACATTCGCCGCTAATCGAAATCACCTTTTTATGTCTTGAAAATCGATCGAATTGATCTTTATTAATCACTTCATCGATTTAGGGGTGAACATTGGTGCACAGAAAAGGGGGACGGGGTCTACGATGCCCCGAAAGGTAGGAGGTGCATGGACGAAAATATAGCGCGTGTTATATAATTATGTATTATATACGTGTATTCCAACAATTCCACTTTTGGTCTGGTAATACATTCGCCGCTAATCGAAATCACCTTTTTATGTCTTGAAAATCGACCAAATTGATCTTTATAAATCACTTCATCGATCTAGGGGTGAACATTGGTGCACAGAAAAGGGGGACGGGGTCTACGATGCCCCGAAAGGTAGGGGGTGCATGGACGAAAATATAGCGCGTGTTATATAATTATGTATTATATACGTGTATTCCAACAATTCCACTTTGGTCTGGTAATACATTCGCCGCTAATCGAAATCACCTTTTTATGTCTTGAAAATCAACCAAATTGATCTTTATTAATCACTTCATCGATTTAGGGGTGAACATTGGTGCACAGAAAAGGGGGACGGGGTCTACGATGCCCCGAAAGGTAGGGGGTGCATGGACGAAAATATAGCGCGTGTTATATAATTATGTATTATATACGTGTATTCCAACAATTCCACTTTGGTCTGGTAATACATTCGCCGCTAATCGAAATCACCTTTTTATGTCTTGAAAATCGATCGAATTGATCTTTATTAATCACTTCATCGATTTAGGGGTGAACATTGGTGCACAGAAAAGATGGACGGGGTCTACGATGCCCCGAAAGGTAGGGGGTGCATGGACGAAAATATAGCGCGTGTTATATAATTATGTATTATATACGTGTATTCCAACAATTCCACTTTGGTCCGGTAATACATTCGCCGCTAATCGAAATCACCATTTTATGTCTTGAAAATCAACCAAATTGATCTTTATTAATCACTTCATCGATTAAGGGGTGAACATTGGTGCACAGAAAAGGGGTACGGGGTCTACGATGCCCCGAAAGGTAGGGGGTGCATGGACGAAAATATAGCGCGTGTTATATAATTATGTATTATATACGTGTATTCCAACAATTCCACTTTGGTCTGGTATTACATTCGCCGCTAATCGAAATCACCATTTTATGTCTTGAAAATCAACCAAATTGATCTTTATTAATCACTTCATCGATTTAGGGGTAAACATTGGTGCACAGAAAAGGGGGACGGGGTCTACGATGCCCTGAAAGTTTGGGGGTGCATGGACGAAAATATAGCGCGTGTTATATAATTATGTATTATATACGTGTATTCCAACAATTCCACTTTGGTCTGGTAATACATTCGCCGCTAATCGAAATCACCATTTTATGTCTTGAAAATCAACCAAATTGATCTTTATTAATCACTTCATCGATTTAGGCGTGAACATTGGTGCACAGAAAAGGGGGACGGGGTCTACGATGCCCCGAAGGGTAGGGGGTGCATGCACGAAAATATAGCGCGTGTTATATAATTATTTATTATATACGTGTATTCCAACAATTCCACTTTGGTCTGGTAATACATTCGCCGCTAATCTAGGGGTGAACATTGGTGCACAGAAAAGGGGGACGGGGTCTACGATGCCCCGAAAGGTAGGGGGTGCATGGACGAAAATATAGCGCGTGTTATATAATTATGTATTATATACGTGTATTCCAACAATTCCACTTTGGTCTGGTAATACATTCGCCGCTAATCGAAATCACCATTTTATGTCTTGAAAATCAACCAAATTGATCTTTATTAATCACTTCATCGATTTAGGGGTGAACATTGGTGCACAGAAAAGGGGGACGGGGCCTACGATGCCCCGAAAGGTAGGGGGTGCATGGACGAAAATATAGCGCGTGTTATATAATTATGTATTATATACGTGTATTCCAACAATTCCACTTAGGTCTGGTAATACATTCGCCGCTAATCGAAATCACCATTTTATGTCTTGAAAATCAACCAAATTGATCTTTATTAATCACTTCATCGATTTAGGGGTGAACATTGGTGCACAGAAAAGGGGGACGGGGTCTACGATGCCCCGAAAGGTGGGGGTGCATTGGCGAAAATACGGCGCCTGCTATTATGGCGTGCTATATTATGTACGTGTATATTCCAACAATTTCACTTTGGTCTGGTAATACATTCGCCGCTAATCGAAATCACCATTTTATGTCTTGAAAATCAACCAAATTGATCTTTATTAATCACTTCATCGATTTAGGGGTGAACATTGGTGCACAGAAAAGGGGGACGGGGTCTACGATGCCCCGAAAGGTAGGGGGTGCATGGACGAAAATATAGCGCGTGTTATATAATTATGTATTATATACGTGTATTCCAACAATTCCACTTTGGTCTGGTAATACATTCGCCGCTAATCGAAATCACCTTTTTATGTCTTGAAAATCAACCAAATTGATCTTTATTAATCACTTCATCGATTAAGGGGTGAACATTGGTGCACAGAAAAGGGGTACGGGGTCTACGATGCCCCGAAAGGTAGGGGGTGCATGGACGAAAATATAGCGCGTGTTATATAATTATGTATTATATACGTGTATTCCAACAATTCCACTTTGGTCTGGTATTACATTCGCCGCTAATCGAAATCACCATTTTATGTCTTGAAAATCAACCAAATTGATCTTTATTAATCACTTCATCGATTTAGGGGTAAACATTGGTGCACAGAAAAGGGGGACGGGGTCTACGATGCCCTGAAAGTTTGGGGGTGCATGGACGAAAATATAGCGCGTGTTATATAATTATGTATTATATACGTGTATTCCAACAATTCCACTTTGGTCTGGTAATACATTCGCCGCTAATCGAAATCACCATTTTATGTCTTGAAAATCAACCAAATTGATCTTTATTAATCACTTCATCGATTTAGGCGTGAACATTGGTGCACAGAAAAGGGGGACGGGGTCTACGATGCCCCGAAGGGTAGGGGGTGCATGCACGAAAATATAGCGCGTGTTATATAATTATTTATTATATACGTGTATTCCAACAATTCCACTTTGGTCTGGTAATACATTCGCCGCTAATCTAGGGGTGAACATTGGTGCACAGAAAAGGGGGACGGGGTCTACGATGCCCCGAAAGGTAGGGGGTGCATGGACGAAAATATAGCGCGTGTTATATAATTATGTATTATATACGTGTATTCCAACAATTCCACTTTGGTCTGGTAATACATTCGCCGCTAATCGAAATCACCATTTTATGTCTTGAAAATCAACCAAATTGATCTTTATTAATCACTTCATCGATTTAGGGGTGAACATTGGTGCACAGAAAAGGGGGACGGGGCCTACGATGCCCCGAAAGGTAGGGGGTGCATGGACGAAAATATAGCGCGTGTTATATAATTATGTATTATATACGTGTATTCCAACAATTCCACTTAGGTCTGGTAATACATTCGCCGCTAATCGAAATCACCATTTTATGTCTTGAAAATCAACCAAATTGATCTTTATTAATCACTTCATCGATTTAGGGGTGAACATTGGTGCACAGAAAAGGGGGACGGGGTCTACGATGCCCCGAAAGGTGGGGGTGCATTGGCGAAAATACGGCGCCTGCTATTATGGCGTGCTATATTATGTACGTGTATATTCCAACAATTTCACTTTGGTCTGGTAATACATTCGCCGCTAATCGAAATCACCATTTTATGTCTTGAAAATCAACCAAATTGATCTTTATTAATCACTTCATCGATTTAGGGGTGAACATTGGTGCACAGAAAAGGGGGACGGGGTCTACGATGCCCCGAAAGGTAGGGGGTGCATGGACGAAAATATAGCGCGTGTTATATAATTATGTATTATATACGTGTATTCCAACAATTCCACTTTGGTCTGGTAATACATTCGCCGCTAATCGAAATCACCTTTTTATGTCTTGAAAATCGACCAAATTGATCTTTATAAATCACTTCATCGATCTAGGGGTGAACATTTGTGCACAGAAAAGGGAGACGGGGTCTACGATGCCCCGAAAGGTAGGGGGTGCATGGACGAAAATATAGCGCGTGTTATATAATTATGTATTATATACGTGTATTCCAACAATTCCACTTTGTTCTGGTAATACATTCGCCGCTAATCGAAATCACCATTTTATGTCTTGAAAATCAACCAAATTGATCTTTATTAATCAATTCATCGATTTAGGGGTGAACATTGGTGCACAGAAAAGGGGGACGGGGTCTACGATGCCCCGAAAGGTGGGGGTGCATTGGCGAAAATACGGTGCCTGCTATTATGGCGTGCTATATTATGTACGTGTATATTCCAACAATTTCACTTTGGTCTGGTAATACATTCGCCGCTAATCGAAATCACCATTTTATGTCTTGAAAATCAACCAAATTGATCTTTATTAATCACTTCATCGATTTAGGCGTGAACATTGGTGCACAGAAAAGGGGGACGGGGTCTACGATGCCCCGAAAGGTATGGGGTGCATGGACGAAAATATAGCGCGTGTTATATAATTATGTATTATATACGTGTATTCCAACAATTCCACTTTGGTCTGGTAATACATTCGCCGCTAATCGAAATCACCTTTTTATGTCTTGAAAATCGACCAAATTGATCTTTATAAATCACTTCATCGATCTAGGGGTGAACATTGGTGCACAGAAAAGGGGGACGGGGTCTACGATGCCCCGAAAGGTAGGGGGTGCTTGCACGAAAATATAGCGCGTGTTATATAATTATTTATTATATACGTGTATTCCAACAATTCCACTTTGGTCTGGTAATACATTCGCCGCTAATCTAGGGGTGAACATTGGTGCACAGAAAAGGGGGACGGGGTCTACGATGCCCCGAAAGGTAGGGGGTGCATGGACGAAAAAATAGCGCGTGTTATATAATTATGTATTATATACGTGTATTCCAACAATTCCACTTTGGTCTGGTAATACATTCGCCGCTAATCGAAATCACCATTTTATGTCTTGAAAATCAACCAAATTGATCTTTATTAATCACTTCATCGATTTAGGGGTGAACATTGGTGCACAGAAAAGGGGGACGGGGCCTACGATGCCCCGAAAGGTAGGGGGTGCATGGACGAAAATATAGCGCGTGTTATATAATTATGTATTATATACGTGTATTCCAACAATTTCACTTAGGTCTGGTAATACATTCGCCGCTAATCGAAATCACCATTTTATGTCTTGAAAATCAACCAAATTGATCTTTATTAATCACTTCATCGATTTAGGGGTGAACATTGGTGCACAGAAAAGGGGGACGGGGTCTACGATGCCCCGAAAGGTGGGGGTGCATTGGCGAAAATACGGCGCCTGCTATTATGGCGTGCTATATTATGTACGTGTATATTCCAACAATTTCACTTTGGTCTGGTAATACATTCGCCGCTAATCGAAATCACCATTTTATGTCTTGAAAATCAACCAAATTGATCTTTATTAATCACTTCATAGATTTAGGGGTGAACATTGGTGCACAGAAAAGGGGGACGGGGTCTACGATGCCCCGAAAGGTAGGGGGTGCATGGACGAAAATATAGCGCGTGTTATATAATTATGTATTATATACGTGTATTCCAACAATTCCACTTTGGTCTGGTAATACATTCGCCGCTAATCTAGGGGTGAACATTGGTGCACAGAAAAGGGGGACGGGGTCTACGATGCCCCGAAAGGTAGGGGGTGCATGGACGAAAATATAGCGCGTGTTATATAATTATGTATTACATACATGTATTCCAACAATTCCACTTTGGTCTCGTAATACATTCGCCCCTAATCGAAATCACCTTTTTATGTCTTGAAAATCAACCAAATTGATCTTTATTAATCACTTTATCGATTTAGGGGTGAACATTGGTGCACAGAAAAGGGGGACGGGGTCTACGATGCCCCGAAAGGTAGGAGGTGCATGGACGAAAATATAGCGCGTGTTATATAATTATGTATTATATACGTGTATTCCAACAATTCCACTTTTGGTCTGGTAATACATTCGCCGCTAATCGAAATCACCTTTTTATGTCTTGAAAATCGACCAAATTGATCTTTATAAATCACTTCATCGATCTAGGGGTGAACATTGGTGCACAAAAAAGGGGGACGGGGTCTACGATGCCCCGAAAGGTAGCGGGTGCATGGACGAAAATATAGCGCGTGTTATATAATTATGTATTATATACGTGTATTCCAACAATTCCACTTTGGTCTGGTAATACATTCGCCGCTAATCGAAATCACCATTTTATGTCTTGAAAATCAACCAAATTGATCTTTATTAATCAATTCATCGATTTAGGGGTGAACATTGGTGCAGAGAAAAGGGGGACGGGGTCTACGATGCCCCGAAAGGTGGGGGTGCATTGGCGAAAATACGGCGCCTGCTATTATGGCGTGCTATATTATGTACGTGTATATTCCAACAATTTTACTTTGGTCTGGTAATACATTCGCCGCTAATCGAAATCACCATTTTATGTCTTGAAAATCAACCAAATTGATCTTTATTAATCACTTCATCGATTTAGGCGTGAACATTGGTGCACAGAAAAGGGGGACGGGGTCTACGATGCCCCGAAAGGTATGGGGTGCATGGACGAAAATATAGCGCGTGTTATATAATTATGTATTATATACGTGTATTCCAACAATTCCACTTTGGTCTGGTAATACATTCGCCGCTAATCGAAATCACCTTTTTATGTCTTGAAAATCGACCAAATTGATCTTTATAAATCACTTCATCGATCTAGGGGTGAACATTTGTGCACAGAAAAGGGAGACGGGGTCTACGATGCCCCGAAAAGTAGGGGGTGCATGGACGAAAATATAGCGCGTGTTATATAATTATGTATTATATACGTGTATTCCAACAATTCCACTTTGGTCTGGTAATACATTCGCCGCTAATCTAGGGGTGAACATTGGTGCACAGAAAAGGGGGACGGGGTCTACGATGCCCCGAAAGGTAGGGGGTGCATGGACGAAAATATAGCGCGTGTTATATAATTATGTATTATATACGTGTATTCCAACAATTCCACTTTGGTCTGGTAATACATTCGCCGCTAATCGAAATCACCATTTTATGTCTTGAAAATCAACCAAATTGATCTTTATTAATCACTTCATCGATTTAGGGGTGAACATTGGTGCACAGAAAAGGGGGACGGGGTCTACGATGCCCCGAAAGGTGGGGGTGCATTGGCGAAAATACGGCGCCTGCTATTATGTCGTGCTATATTATGTACGTGTATATTCCAACAATTTCACTTTGGTCTGGTAATACATTCGCCGCTAATCGAAATCACCATTTTATGTCTTGAAAATCAACCAAATTGATCTTTATTAATCACTTCATCGATTTAGGGGTGAACATTGGTGCACAGAAAAGGGGGACGGGGTCTACGATGCCCCGAAAGGTAGGGGGTGCATGGACGAAAATATAGCGCGTGTTATATAATTATGTATTATATACGTGTATTCCAACAATTCCACTTTGGTCTGGTAATACATTCGCCGCTAATCTAGGGGTGAACATTGGTGCACAGAAAAGGGGGACGGGGTCTACGATGCCCCGAAAGGTAGGGGGTGCATGGACGAAAATATAGCGCGTGTTATATAATTATGTATTATATACGTGTATTCCAACAATTCCACTTTGGTCTGGTAATACATTCGCCGCTAATCGAAATCACCATTTTATGTCTTGAAAATCAACCAAATTGATCTTTATTAATCACTTCATCGATTTAGGGGTGAACATTGGTGCACAGAAAAGGGGGACGGGGTCTACGATGCCCCGAAAGGTAGGGGGTGCATGGACGAAAATATAGCGCGTGTTATATAATTATGTATTATACACGTGTATTCCAACAATTCCACTTTGGTCTGGTAATACATTCGCCGCTAATCGAAATCACCAGTTTATGTCTTGAAAATCAACCAAATTGATCTTTATTAATCACTTCATCGATTTAGGGGTGAACATTGGTGCACAGAAAAAGGGGGACGGGGTCTACGATGCCCCGAAAGGTAGGGGGTGCATGGACGAAAATATAGCGCGTGTTATATAATTATGTATTATATACGTGTATTCCAACAATTCCACTTTGGTCTGGTAATACATTCGCCGCTAATCGAAATCACCATTTTATGTCTTGAAAATCAACCAAATTGATCTTTATTAATCACTTCATCGATTTAGGGGTGAACATTGGTGCACAGAAAAGGGGGACGGGGTCTACGATGCCCCGAAAGGTAGGGGGTGCATGGACGAAAATATAGCGCGTGTTATATAATTATGTATTATATACGTGTATTCCAACAATTCCACTTTGGTCTGGTAATACATTCGCCGCTAATCGAAATTACCATTTTATGTCTTGAAAATCAACCAAATTGATCTTTATTAATCACTTCATCGATTTAGGGGTGAATATTGGTGCACAGAAAAGGGGGACGGGGTCTACGATGCCCCGAAAGGTAGGGGGTGCATGGACGAAAATATAGCGCGTGTTATATAATTATGTATTATATACGTGTATTCCAACAATTCCACTTTGGTCTGGTAATACATTCGCCGCTAATCGAAATCACCTTTTTATGTCTTGAAAATCGACCAAATTGATCTTTATAAATCACTTCATCGATCTAGGGGTGAACATTTGTGCACAGAAAAGGGAGACGGGGTCTACGATGCCCCGAAAAGTAGGGGGTGCATGGACGAAAATATAGCGCGTGTTATATAATTATGTATTATATACGTGTATTCCAACAATTCCACTTTGGTCTGGTAATACATTCGCCGCTAATCTAGGGGTGAACATTGGTGCACAGAAAAGGGGGACGGGGTCTACGATGCCCCGAAAGGTAGGGGGTGCATGGACGAAAATATAGCGCGTGTTATATAATTATGTATTATATACGTGTATTCCAACAATTCCACTTTGGTCTGGTAATACATTCGCCGCTAATCGAAATCACCATTTTATGTCTTGAAAATCAACCAAATTGATCTTTATTAATCACTTCATCGATTTAGGGGTGAACATTGGTGCACAGAAAAGGGGGACGGGGTCTACGATGCCCCGAAAGGTGGGGGTGCATTGGCAAAATACGGCGCCTGCTATTATGTCGTGCTATATTATGTACGTGTATATTCCAACAATTTCACTTTGGTCTGGTAATACATTCGCCGCTAATCGAAATCACCATTTTATGTCTTGAAAATCAACCAAATTGATCTTTATTAATCACTTCATCGATTTAGGGGTGAACATTGGTGCACAGAAAAGGGGGACGGGGTCTACGATGCCCCGAAAGGTAGGGGGTGCATGGACGAAAATATAGCGCGTGTTATATAATTATGTATTATATACGTGTATTCCAACAATTCCACTTTGGTCTGGTAATACATTCGCCGCTAATCTAGGGGTGAACATTGGTGCACAGAAAAGGGGGACGGGGTCTACGATGCCCCGAAAGGTAGGGGGTGCATGGACGAAAATATAGCGCGTGTTATATAATTATGTATTATATACGTGTATTCCAACAATTCCACTTTGGTCTGGTAATACATTCGCCGCTAATCGAAATCACCATTTTATGTCTTGAAAATCAACCAAATTGATCTTTATTAATCACTTCATCGATTTAGGGGTGAACATTGGTGCACAGAAAAGGGGGACGGGGTCTACGATGCCCCGAAAGGTAGGGGGTGCATGGACGAAAATATAGCGCGTGTTATATAATTATGTATTATACACGTGTATTCCAACAATTCCACTTTGGTCTGGTAATACATTCGCCGCTAATCGAAATCACCAGTTTATGTCTTGAAAATCAACCAAATTGATCTTTATTAATCACTTCATCGATTTAGGGGTGAACATTGGTGCACAGAAAAAGGGGGACGGGGTCTACGATGCCCCGAAAGGTAGGGGGTGCATGGACGAAAATATAGCGCGTGTTATATAATTATGTATTATATACGTGTATTCCAACAATTCCACTTTGGTCTGGTAATACATTCGCCGCTAATCGAAATCACCATTTTATGTCTTGAAAATCAACCAAATTGATCTTTATTAATCACTTCATCGATTTAGGGGTGAACATTGGTGCACAGAAAAGGGGGACGGGGTCTACGATGCCCCGAAAGGTAGGGGGTGCATGGACGAAAATATAGCGCGTGTTATATAATTATGTATTATATACGTGTATTCCAACAATTCCACTTTGGTCTGGTAATACATTCGCCGCTAATCGAAATTACCATTTTATGTCTTGAAAATCAACCAAATTGATCTTTATTAATCACTTCATCGATTTAGGGGTGAATATTGGTGCACAGAAAAGGGGGACGGGGTCTACGATGCCCCGAAAGGTAGGGGGTGCATGGACGAAAATATAGCGCGTGTTATATAATTATGTATTATATACGTGTATTTCAACAATTCCACTTTGGTCTGGTAATGCATTCGCCGCTAATCGAAATCACCATTTTATGTCTTGAAAATCAACCAAATTGATCTTTATTAATCAATTCATCGATCTTGGGATGAACATTGGTGCACAGAAAAGGGGGACGGGGTCTACGATGCCCCGAAAGGTAGGGGGTGCATGGACGAAAATATAGCGCGTGTTATATAATTATGTATTATATACGTGTATTCCAACAATTCCACTTTGGTCTGGTAATACATTCGCCGCTAATCGAAATCACCATTTTATGTCTTGAAAATCAACCAAATTGATCTTTATTAATCACTTCATCGATTTAGGGGTGAACATTGGTGCACATTGGTGCAGAGAAAAGGGGGACGGGGTCTACGATGCCCCGAAAGGTAGGGGGTGCATGGACGAAAATATAGCGCGTGTTATATAATTATGTATTATATACGTGTATTCCAACAATTCCACTTTGGTATGGTAATACATTCGCCGCTAATCGAAATCACCTTTTTATGTCTTGAAAATCGACCAAATTGATCTTTATAAATCACTTCATCGATCTAGGGGTGAACATTGGTGCACAGAAAAGATGGACGGGGTCTACGATGCCCCGAAAGGTAGGGGGTGCATGGACGAAAATATAGCGCGTGTTATATAATTATGTATTATATACGTGTATTCCAACAATTCCACTTTGGTCTGGTAATACATTCGCCCCTAATCGAAATCACCTTTTTATGTCTTGAAAATCAACCAAATTGATCTTTATTAATCACTTCATCGATTTAGGGGTGAACATTGGTGCACAGAAAAGGGGGACGGGGTCTACGATGCCCCGAAAGGTAGGAGGTGCATGGACGAAAATATAGCGCATGTTATATAATTATGTATTATATACGTGTATTCCAACAATTCCACTTTTGGTCTGGTAATACATTCGCCGCTAATCGAAATCACCTTTTTATGTCTTGAAAATCGACCAAATTGATCTTTATAAATCACTTCATCGATCTAGGGGTGAACATTGGTGCACAGAGAAGGGGGACGGGGTCTACGATGCCCCGAAAGGTAGGGGGTGCATGGACGAAAATATAGCGCGTGTTATATAATTATGTATTATATACGTGTATTCCAACAATTCCACTTTGGTCTGGTAATACATTCGCCGCTAATCGAAATCACCTTTTTATGTCTTGGAAATCAACCAAATTGATCTTTATTAATCACTTCATCGATTTAGGGGTGAACATTGGTGCACAGAAAAGGGGGACGAGGTCTACGATGCCCCGAAAAGTAGGGGGTGCATGGACGAAAATATAGCGCGTGTTGTATAATTATTTATTATATACGTGTATTCCAACAATTTCACATTGGTCTGGTAATGCATTCGCCGCTAATCGAAATCACCATTTTATGTCTTGAAAATCAACCAAATTGATCTTTATTAATCACTTCATCGATTTAGGGGTGAACATTGGTGCACAGAAAAGGGGGACGGGGTCTACCATGCCCCGAAAGGTAGAGGGTGCATGGACGAAAATATAGCGCGTGTTATATAATTATGTATTATATACGTGTATTCCAACAATTCCACTTTGGTCTGGTAATACATTCGCCGCTAATCGAAATCACCATTTTATGTCTTGAAAATCAACCAAATTGATCTTTATTAATCACTTCATCGATTTAGGGGTGAACATTGGTGCACAGAAAAGGGGGACGGGGTCTACGATGCCCCGAAAGGTAGGGGGTGCATGGACGAAAATATAGCGCGTGTTATATAATTATGTATTATATACGTGTATTCCAACAATTCCACTTTGGTCTGGTAATACATTCGCCGCTAATCGAAACCACCTTTTTATGTCTTGAAAATCGACCAAATTGATCTTTATAAATCACTTCATCGATCTAGGGGTGAACATTGGTGCACAGAAAAGATGGACGGGGTCTACGATGCCCCGAAAGGTAGGGGGTGCACGGACGAAAATATAGCGCGTGTTATATAATTATGTATTATATACGTGTATTCCAACAATTCCACTTTGGTCTGGTAATACATTCGCCCCTAATCGAAATCACCTTTTTATGTCTTGAAAATCAACCAAATTGATCTTTATTAATCACTTCATCGATTTAGGGGTGAACATTGGTGCACAGAAAAGGGGGACGGGGTCTACGATGCCCCGAAAGGTAGGAGGTGCATGGACGAAAATATAGCGCATGTTATATAATTATGTATTATATACGTGTATTCCAACAATTCCACTTTTGGTCTGGTAATACATTCGCCGCTATTTGAAATCACCTTTTTATGTCTTGAAAATCGACCAAATTGATCTTTATAAATCACTTCATCGATCTAGGGGTGAACATTGGTGCACAGAAAAGGGGGACGGGGTCTACGATGCCCCGAAAGGTAGGGGGTGCATGGACGAAAATATAGCGCGTGTTATATAATTATGTATTATATACGTGTATTCCAACAATTCCACTTTGGTCTGGTAATACATTCGCCGCTAATCGAAATCACCTTTTTATGTCTTGGAAATCAACCAAATTGATCTTTATTAATCACTTCATCGATTTAGGGGTGAACATTGGTGCACAGAAAAGGGGGACGGGGTCTACGATGCCCCAAAAGGTAGGGGGTGCATGGACGAAAATATAGCGCGTGTTATATAATTATTTATTATATACGTGTATTCCAACAATTTCACTTTGGTCTGGTAATACATTCGCCGCTAATCGAAATCACCATTTTATGTCTTAAAAATCAACCAAATTGATCTTTATTAATCACTTCATCGATTTAGGGGTGAACATTGGTGCACAGAAAAGGGGGACGGGGTCTACGATGCCCCGAAAGGTAGGGGTGCATGGACGAAAATATAGCGCGTGTTATATAATTATGTATTATATACGTGTATTCCTACAATTCCACTTTGGTCTGGTAATACATTCGCCGCTAATCGAAATCACTATTTTATGTCTTGAAAAAAAACCAAATTGATCTTTATTAATCACTTCATCGATTTAGTGGTGAACATTGGTGCACAGAAAAAGGGGACGGGGTCTACGATGCCCCGAAAGGTAGAGGGTGCATGGACGAAAATATAGCGCGTGTTATATAATTATGTATTATACACGTGTATTCCAACAATTCCACTTTGGTCTGGTAATACATTCGCCGCTAATCGAAATCACCATTTTATGTCTTGAAAATCAACCAAATTGATCTTTATTAATCACTTCATCGATTTAGGGGTGAACATTGGTGCACAGAAAAGGGGGACGGGGTCTACGATGCCCCGAAAGGTAGGGGGTGCATGGACGAAAATATAGCGCGTGTTATATAATTATGTATTATATACGTGTATTCCAACAATTCCACTTTGGTCTGGTAATACATTCGCCGCTAATCGAAACCACCTTTTTATGTCTTGAAAATCGACCAAATTGATCTTTATAAATCACTTCATCGATCTAGGGGTGAACATTGGTGCACAGAAAAGATGGACGGGGTCTACGATGCCCCGAAAGGTAGGGGGTGCACGGACGAAAATATAGCGCGTGTTATATAATTATGTATTATATACGTGTATTCCAACAATTCCACTTTGGTCTGGTAATACATTCGCCCCTAATCGAAATCACCTTTTTATGTCTTGAAAATCAACCAAATTGATCTTTATTAATCACTTCATCGATTTAGGGGTGAACATTGGTGCACAGAAAAGGGGGACGGGGTCTACGATGCCCCGAAAGGTAGGAGGTGCATGGACGAAAATATAGCGCATGTTATATAATTATGTATTATATACGTGTATTCCAACAATTCCACTTTTGGTCTGGTAATACATTCGCCGCTATTTGAAATCACCTTTTTATGTCTTGAAAATCGACCAAATTGATCTTTATAAATCACTTCATCGATCTAGGGGTGAACATTGGTGCACAGAAAAGGGGGACGGGGTCTACGATGCCCCGAAAGGTAGGGGGTGCATGGACGAAAATATAGCGCGTGTTATATAATTATGTATTATATACGTGTATTCCAACAATTCCACTTTGGTCTGGTAATACATTCGCCGCTAATCGAAATCACCTTTTTATGTCTTGGAAATCAACCAAATTGATCTTTATTAATCACTTCATCGATTTAGGGATGAACATTAGTGCACAGAAAAGGGGGACGGGGTCTACGATGCCCCGAAAGGTAGGGGGTGCATGGACGAAAATATAGCGCGTGTTATATAATTATTTATTATATACGTGTATTCCAACAATTTCACTTTGGTCTGGTAATACATTCGCCGCTAATCGAAATCACCATTTTATGTCTTAAAAATCAACCAAATTGATCTTTATTAATCACTTCATCGATTTAGGGGTGAACATTGGTGCACAGAAAAGGGGGACGGGGTCTACGATGCCCCGAAAGGTAGGGGGTGCATGGACGAAAATATAGCGCGTGTTATATAATTATGTATTATATACGTGTATTCCTACAATTCCACTTTGGTCTGGTAATACATTCGCCGCTAATCGAAATCACCATTTTATGTCTTGAAAAAAAACCAAATTGATCTTTATTAATCACTTCATCGATTTAGTGGTGAACATTGGTGCACAGAAAAAGGGGACGGGGTCTACGATGCCCCGAAAGGTAGAGGGTGCATGGACGAAAATATAGCGCGTGTTATATAATTATGTATTATACACGTGTATTCCAACAATTCCACTTTGGTCTGGTAATACATTCGCCGCTAATCGAAATCACCATTTTATGTCTTGAAAATCAACCAAATTGATCTTTATTAATCACTTCATCGATTTAGGGGTGAACATTGGTGCACAGAAAAGGGGGACGGGGTCTACGATGCCCCGAAAGGTAGGGGGTGCATGGACGAAAATATAGCGCGTGTTATATAATTATGTATTATATACGTGTATTCCAACAATTCCACTTTGGTCTGGTAATACATTCGCCGCTAATCGAAATCACCATTTTATGTCTTGAAAATCAACCAAATTGATCTTTATTAATCACTTCATCGATTTAGGGGTGAACATTGGTGCACAGAAATGGGGGACGGGGTCTACGATGCCCCGAAAGGTAGGGGGTGCATGGACGAAAATATAGCGCGTGTTATATAATTATGTATTATATACGTGTATTCCAACAATTCCACTTTGGTCTGGTAATACATTCGCCGCTAATCGAAATCACCATTTTATGTCTTGAAAATCAACCAAATTGATCTTTATTAATCACTTCATCGATTTAGGGGTGAACGTTGGTGCACAGAAAAGGGGGACGGGGTCTACGATGCCCCGAAAGGTAGGGGGTGCATGGACGAAAATATAGCGCGTGTTATATAATTATGTATTATATACGTGTATTCCAACGATTCCACTTTGGTCTGGTAATACATTCGCCGCTAATCGAAATCACCATTTTATGTCTTGAAAATCAACCAAATTGATCTTTATTAATCACTTCATCGATTTAGGGGTGAACATTGGTGCACATTGGTGCAGAGAAAAGGGGGACGGGGTCTACGATGCCCCGAAAGGTAGGGGGTGCATGGACAAAAATATAGCGCGTGTTATATAATTATGTATTATATACGTGTATTCCAACAATTCCACTTTGGTATGGTAATACATTCGCCGCTAATCGAAATCACCTTTTTATGTCTTGAAAATCGACCAAATTGATCTTTATAAATCACTTCATCGATCTAGAGGTGAACATTGGTGCACAGAAAAGATGGACGGGGTCTACGATGCCCCGAAAGGTAGGGGGTGCATGGACGAAAATATAGCGCGTGTTATATAATTATGTATTATATACGTGTATTCCAACAATTCCACTTTGGTCTGGTAATACATTCGCCGCTAATCGAAATCACCATTTTATGTCTTGAAAATCAACCAAATTGATCTTTATTAATCACTTCATCGATTTAGGGGTGAACATTGGTGCACAGAAAAGGGGGACGGGGTCTACGATGCCCCGAAAGGTAGGGGGTGCATGGACGAAAATATAGCGCGTGTTATATAATTATGTATTATATACGTGTATTCCAACAATTCCACTTTGGTCTGGTAATACATTCGCCGCTAATCGAAATCACCATTTTATGTCTTGAAAATCAACCAAATTGATCTTTATTAATCACTTCATCGATTTAGGGGTGAACATTGGTGCACAGAAATGGGGGACGGGGTCTACGATGCCCCGAAAGGTAGGGGGTGCATGGACGAAAATATAGCGCGTGTTATATAATTATGTATTATATACGTGTATTCCAACAATTCCACTTTGGTCTGGTAATACATTCGCCGCTAATCGAAATCACCATTTTATGTCTTGAAAATCAACCAAATTGATCTTTATTAATCACTTCATCGATTTAGGGGTGAACGTTGGTGCACAGAAAAGGGGGACGGGGTCTACGATGCCCCGAAAGGTAGGGGGTGCATGGACGAAAATATAGCGCGTGTTATATAATTATGTATTATATACGTGTATTCCAACGATTCCACTTTGGTCTGGTAATACATTCGCCGCTAATCGAAATCACCATTTTATGTCTTGAAAATCAACCAAATTGATCTTTATTAATCACTTCATCGATTTAGGGGTGAACATTGGTGCACATTGGTGCAGAGAAAAGGGGGACGGGGTCTACGATGCCCCGAAAGGTAGGGGGTGCATGGACAAAAATATAGCGCGTGTTATATAATTATGTATTATATACGTGTATTCCAACAATTCCACTTTGGTATGGTAATACATTCGCCGCTAATCGAAATCACCTTTTTATGTCTTGAAAATCGACCAAATTGATCTTTATAAATCACTTCATCGATCTAGAGGTGAACATTGGTGCACAGAAAAGATGGACGGGGTCTACGATGCCCCGAAAGGTAGGGGGTGCATGGACGAAAATATAGCGCGTGTTATATAATTATGTATTATATACGTGTATTCCAACAATTCCACTTTGGTCTCGTAATACATTCGCCCCTAATCGAAATCACCTTTTTATGTCTTGAAAATCAACCAAATTGATCTTTATTAATCACTTCATCGATTTAGGGGTGAACATTGGTGCACAGAAAAGGGGGACGGGGTCTACGATGCCCCGAAAGGTAGGAGGTGCATGGACGAAAATATAGCGCGTGTTATATAATTATGTATTATATACGTGTATTCCAACAATTCCACTTTTGGTCTGGTAATACATTCGCCGCTAATCGAAATCAACTTTTTATGTCTTGAAAATCGAACAAATTGATCTTTATAAATCACTTCTTCGATCTAGGGGTGAACATTGGTGCACAGAAAAGGGGGACGGGGTCTACGATGCCCCGAAAGGTAGGGGGTGCATGGACGAAAATATAGCGCGTGTTATATAATTATGTATTATATACGTGTATTCCAACAATTCCACTTTGGTCTGGTAATACATTCGCCGCTAATCGAAATCACCTTTTTATGTCTTGGATATCAACCAAATTGATCTTTATTAATCACTTCATCGATTTAGGGGTGAACATTGGTGCACAGAAAAGGGGGACGGGGTCTACGATGCCCCGAAAGGTAGGGGGTGCATGGACGAAAATATAGCGCGTGTTATATAATTATGTATTATATACGTGTATTCCAACAATTTCACTTTGGTCTGGTAATACATTCGCCGCTAATCGAAATCACCATTTTATGTCTTGAAAATCAACCAAATTGATCTTTATTAATCACTTCATCGATTTAGGGGTGAACATTGGTGCACAGAAAAGGGGGACGGGGTCTACGATGCCCCGAAAGGTAGGGGGTGCATGGACGAAAATATAGCGCGTGTTATGTAATTATGTATTATATACGTGTATTCCAACAATTCCACTTTGGTCTGGTAATACATTCGCCGCTAATCGAAATGACCATTTTATGTCTTGAAAATCAACCAAATTGATCTTTATTAATCACTTCATCGATTTAGGGGTGAACATTGGTGCACAGAAAAGGGGGACGGGGTCTACTATGCCCCGAAAGGTAGGGGGTGCATGGACGAAAATATAGCGCGTGTTATATAATTATGTATTATATACGTGTATTCCAACAATTCCACTTTGGTCTGGTAATACATTCGCCGCTAATCGAAATCACCTTTTTATGTCTTGAAAATCGACCAAAATTGATCTTTATAAATCACTTCATCGATCTAGGGGTGAATATTGGTGCACAGAAAAGGGGGACGGGGTCTACGATGCCCCGAAAGGTAGGGGGTGCATGGACGAAAATATAGCGCGTGTTATATAATTATGTATTATATACGTGTATTTCAACAATTCCATTTTGGTCTGGTAATACATTCGCCGCTAATCGAAATCACCATTTTATGTCTTGAAAATCAACCAAATTGATCTTTATTAATTACTTCATCGATTTAGGGGTGAACATTGGTGCACAGAAAAGGGGGACGGGGTCTACGATGCCCCGAAAGGTAGGGGGTGCATGGACGAAAATATAGCGCGTGTTATATAATTACGTATTATATACGTGTATTCCAACAATTCCACTTTGGTCTGGTAATACATTCGCCGCTCATCGAAATCACCTTTTTATGTCTTGAAAATCGATCAAATTGATCTTTATTAATCACTTCATCGATTTAGGGGTGAACATTGGTGCACAGAAAAGGGGGACGGGGTCTACGATGCCCCGAAAGGTAGGGGGTGCATGGACGAAAATATAGCGCGTGTTATATAATTACGTATTATATACGTGTATTCCAACAATTCCACTTTGGTCTGGTAATACATTCGCCGCTCATCGAAATCACCTTTTTATGTCTTGATAATTGATCAAATTGATCTTTATGAATCACTTCATCGATTTAGGGGTGAACATTGGTGCACAGAAAAGGGGGACGGGGTCTACGATGCCCCGAAAGGTAGGGGGTGCATGGACGAAAATATAGCGCGTGTTATATAATTATGTATTATATACGTGTATTCCAACAATTCCACTTTGGTCTGGTAATACATTCGCCGCTAATCGAAATCACCATTTTATGTCTTGAAAATCAACCAAATTGATCTTTATTAATCACTTCATCGATTTAGGGGTGAACATTGGTGCACAGAAAAGGGGGACGGGGTCTACGATGCCCCGAAAGGTGGGGGTGCATTGGCGAAAATACGGCGCCTGCTATTATGGCGTGTTATATTATGTACGTGTATATTCCAACAATTTCACTTTGGTCTGGTAATACATTCGCCGCTAATCGAAATCACCATTTTATGTCTTGAAAATCAACCAAATTGATCTTTATTAATCACTTCATCGATTTAGGGGTGAACATTGGTGCACAGAAAAGGGGGACGGGGTCTACGATGCCCCGAAAGGTAGGGGGTGCATGGACGAAAATACAGCGCGTGTTATATAATTATGTATTATATACGTGTATTCCAACAATTCCACTTTGGTCTGGTAATACATTCGCCGCTAATCGAAATCACCATTTTATGTCTTGAAAATCAACCAAATTGATCTTTATTAATCACTTCATCGATTTAGGGGTGAACATTGGTGCACAGAAATGGGGGACGGGGTCTACGATGCCCCGAAAGGTAGGGGGTGCATGGACGAAAATATAGCGCGTGTTATATAATTATGTATTATATACGTGTATTCCAACAATTCCACTTTGGTCTGGTAATACATTCGCCGCTAATCGAAATCACCATTTTATGTCTTGAAAATCAACCAAATTGATCTTTATTAATCACTTCATCGATTTAGGGGTGAACGTTGGTGCACAGAAAAGGGGGACGGGGTCTACGATGCCCCGAAAGGTAGGGGGTGCATGGACGAAAATATAGCGCGTGTTATATAATTATGTATTATATACGTGTATTCCAACGATTCCACTTTGGTCTGGTAATACATTCGCCGCTAATCGAAATCACCATTTTATGTCTTGAAAATCAACCAAATTGATCTTTATTAATCACTTCATCGATTTAGGGGTGAACATTGGTGCACATTGGTGCAGAGAAAAGGGGGACGGGGTCTACGATGCCCCGAAAGGTAGGGGGTGCATGGACAAAAATATAGCGCGTGTTATATAATTATGTATTATATACGTGTATTCCAACAATTCCACTTTGGTATGGTAATACATTCGCCGCTAATCGAAATCACCTTTTTATGTCTTGAAAATCGACCAAATTGATCTTTATAAATCACTTCATCGATCTAGAGGTGAACATTGGTGCACAGAAAAGATGGACGGGGTCTACGATGCCCCGAAAGGTAGGGGGTGCATGGACGAAAATATAGCGCGTGTTATATATTTATGTATTATATACGTGTATTCCAACAATTCCACTTTGGTCTCGTAATACATTCGCCCCTAATCGAAATCACCTTTTTATGTCTTGAAAATCAACCAAATTGATCTTTATTAATCACTTCATCGATTTAGGGGTGAACATTGGTGCACAGAAAAGGGGGACGGGGTCTACGATGCCCCGAAAGGTAGGAGGTGCATGGACGAAAATATAGCGCGTGTTATATAATTATGTATTATATACGTGTATTCCAACAATTCCACTTTTGGTCTGGTAATACATTCGCCGCTAATCGAAATCAACTTTTTATGTCTTGAAAATCGAACAAATTGATCTTTATAAATCACTTCTTCGATCTAGGGGTGAACATTGGTGCACAGAAAAGGGGGACGGGGTCTACGATGCCCCGAAAGGTAGGGGGTGCATGGACGAAAATATAGCGCGTGTTATATAATTATGTATTATATACGTGTATTCCAACAATTCCACTTTGGTCTGGTAATACATTCGCCGCTAATCGAAATCACCTTTTTATGTCTTGGATATCAACCAAATTGATCTTTATTAATCACTTCATCGATTTAGGGGTGAACATTGGTGCACAGAAAAGGGGGACGGGGTCTACGATGCCCCGAAAGGTAGGGGGTGCATGGACGAAAATATAGCGCGTGTTATATAATTATGTATTATATACGTGTATTCCAACAATTTCACTTTGGTCTGGTAATACATTCGCCGCTAATCGAAATCACCATTTTATGTCTTGAAAATCAACCAAATTGATCTTTATTAATCACTTCATCGATTTAGGGGTGAACATTGGTGCACAGAAAAGGGGGACGGGGTCTACGATGCCCCGAAAGGTAGGGGGTGCATGGACGAAAATATAGCGCGTGTTATGTAATTATGTATTATATACGTGTATTCCAACAATTCCACTTTGGTCTGGTAATACATTCGCCGCTAATCGAAATCACCATTTTATGTCTTGAAAATCAACCAAATTGATCTTTATTAATCACTTCATCGATTTAGGGGTGAACATTGGTGCACAGAAAAGGGGGACGGGGTCTACGATGCCCCGAAAGGTAGGGGGTGCATGGACGAAAATATAGCGCGTGTTATATAATTATGTATTATATACGTGTATTCCAACAATTCCACTTTGGTCTGGTAATACATTCGCCGCTAATCGAAATCACCATTTTATGTCTTGAAAATCAACCAAATTGATCTTTATTAATCACTTCATCGATTTAGGGGTGAACATTGGTGCACAGAAAAAGGGGACGGGGTCTACGATGCCCCGAAAGGTAGGGGGTGCATGGACGAAAATATAGCGCGTGTTATATAATTATGAATTATATACGTGTATTCCAACAATTCCACTTTGGTCTGGTAATACATTCGCCGCTAATCGAAATGACCATTTTATGTCTTGAAAATCAACCAAATTGATCTTTATTAATCACTTCATCGATTTAGGGGTGAACATTGGTGCACAGAAAAGGGGGACGGGGTCTACTATGCCCCGAAAGGTAGGGGGTGCATGGACGAAAATATAGCGCGTGTTATATAATTATGTATTATATACGTGTATTCCAACAATTCCACTTTGGTCTGGTAATACATTCGCCGCTAATCGAAATCACCTTTTTATGTCTTGAAAATCGACCAAAATTGATCTTTATAAATCACTTCATCGATCTAGGGGTGAATATTGGTGCACAGAAAAGGGGGACGGGGTCTACGATGCCCCGAAAGGTAGGGGGTGCATGGACGAAAATATAGCGCGTGTTATATAATTATGTATTATATACGTGTATTTCAACAATTCCATTTTGGTCTGGTAATACATTCGCCGCTAATCGAAATCACCATTTTATGTCTTGAAAATCAACCAAATTGATCTTTATTAATTACTTCATCGATTTAGGGGTGAACATTGGTGCACAGAAAAGGGGGACGGGGTCTACGATGCCCCGAAAGGTAGGGGGTGCATGGACGAAAATATAGCGCGTGTTATATAATTACGTATTATATACGTGTATTCCAACAATTCCACTTTGGTCTGGTAATACATTCGCCGCTCATCGAAATCACCTTTTTATGTCTTGAAAATCGATCAAATTGATCTTTATTAATCACTTCATCGATTTAGGGGTGAACATTGGTGCACAGAAAAGGGGGACGGGGTCTACGATGCCCCGAAAGGTAGGGGGTGCATGGACGAAAATATAGCGCGTGTTATATAATTACGTATTATATACGTGTATTCCAACAATTCCACTTTGGTCTGGTAATACATTCGCCGCTCATCGAAATCACCTTTTTATGTCTTGATAATTGATCAAATTGATCTTTATGAATCACTTCATCGATTTAGGGGTGAACATTGGTGCACAGAAAAGGGGGACGGGGTCTACGATGCCCCGAAAGGTAGGGGGTGCATGGACGAAAATATAGCGCGTGTTATATAATTATGTATTATATACGTGTATTCCAACAATTCCACTTTGGTCTGGTAATACATTCGCCGCTAATCGAAATCACCATTTTATGTCTTGAAAATCAACCAAATTGATCTTTATTAATCACTTCATCGATTTAGGGGTGAACATTGGTGCACAGAAAAGGGGGACGGGGTCTACGATGCCCCGAAAGGTGGGGGTGCATTGGCGAAAATACGGCGCCTGCTATTATGGCGTGTTATATTATGTACGTGTATATTCCAACAATTTCACTTTGGTCTGGTAATACATTCGCCGCTAATCGAAATCACCATTTTATGTCTTGAAAATCAACCAAATTGATCTTTATTAATCACTTCATCGATTTAGGGGTGAACATTGGTGCACAGAAAAGGGGGACGGGGTCTACGATGCCCCGAAAGGTAGGGGGTGCATGGACGAAAATACAGCGCGTGTTATATAATTGTGTATTATATACGTGTATTCCAACAATTCCACTTTGGTCTGGTAATACATTCGCCGCTAATCGAAATCACCATTTTATGTCTTGAAAATCAACCAAATTGATCTTTATTAATCACTTCATCTATTTAGGGGTGAACATTGGTGCACATAAAAAGGGGACGGGGTCTAGGATGCCCCGAAAGGTAGGGGGTGCATGGACGAAAATATAGCGCGTGTTATATAATTATGTATTATATACGTGTATTCCAACAATTCCACTTTGGTCTGGTAATACATTCGCCGCTAATCGAAATGACCATTTTATGTCTTGAAAATCAACCAAATTGATCTTTATTAATCACTTCATCGATTTAGGGGTGAACATTGGTGCACAGAAAAGGGGGACGGGGTCTACTATGCCCCGAAAGGTAGGGGGTGCATGGACGAAAATATAGCGCGTGTTATATAATTATGTATTATATACGTGTATTCCAACAATTCCACTTTGGTCTGGTAATACATTCGCCGCTAATCGAAATCACCTTTTTATGTCTTGAAAATTGACCAAAATTGATCTTTATAAATCACTTCATCGATCTAGGGGTGAACATTGGTGCACAGAAAAGGGGGACGGGGTCTACGATGCCCCGAAAGGTAGGGGGTGCATGGACGAAAATATAGCGCGTGTTATATAATTATGTATTATATACGTGTATTCCAACAATTCCACTTTGGTCTGGTAATACATTCGCCGCTAATCGAAATCACCATTTTATGTCTTGAAAATCAACCAAATTGATCTTTATTAATTACTTCATCGATTTAGGGGTGAAAATTGGTGCACAGAAAAGGGGGACGGGGTCTACGATGCCCCGAAAGGTGGGGGTGCATTGGCGAAAATACGGCGCCTGCTATTATGGCGTGTTATATTATGTACGTGTATATTCCAACAATTTCACTTTGGTCTGGTAATACATTCGCCGCTAATCGAAATCACCATTTTATGTCTTGAAAATCAACCAAATTGATCTTTATTAATCACTTCATCGATTTAGGGGTGAACATTGGTGCAGAGAAAAGGGGGACGGGGTCTACGATGCCCCGGTAGGTAGGGGGTGCATGGACGAAAATATAGCGCGTGTTATATAATTATGTATTATATACGTGTATTCCAACAATTCCACTTTGGTCTGGTAATACATTCGCCGCTAATCTAGGGGTGAACATTGGTGCACAGAAAAGGGGGACGGGGTCTACGATGCCCCGAAAGGTAGGGGGTGCATGGACGAAAATATAGCGCGTGTTATATAATTATGTATTATATACGTGTATTCCAACAATTCCACTTTGGTCTGGTAATACATTCGCCGCTAATCGAAATCACCATTTTATGTCTTGAAAATCGACCAAATTGATCTTTATTAATCACTTCATCGATTTAGGGGTGAACATTGGTGCACAGAAAAGGGGGACGGGGTCTACGATGTCCCGAAAGGTAGGGGGTGCATGGACGAAAATATAGCGCGTGTTATATAATTATGTATTATATACGTGTATTCCAACAATTCCACTTTGGTCTGGTAATACATTCGCCGCTAATCGAAATCACCTTTTTATGTCTTGAAAATCGACCAAATTGATCTTTATAAATCAATTCATCGATCTAGGGGTGAACATTGGTGCACAGAAAAGGGGGACGGGGTCTACGATGCCCCGAAAGGTAGGGGGTGCATGGACGAAAATATAGCGCGTGTTATATAATTATGTATTATATACGTGTATTCCAACAATTCCACTTTGGTCTGGTAATACATTCGCCGCTAATCGAAATCACCATTTTATGTCTTGAAAATCAACCAAATTGATCTTTATTAATCACTTCATCGATTTAGGGGTGAACATTGGTGCACAGAAAAGGGGGACGGGGTCTACGATGCCCCGAAAGGTAGGGGGTGCATGGACGAAAATATAGCGCGTGTTATATAATTATGTATTATACACGTGTATTCCAACAATTCCACTTTGGTCTGGTAATACATTCGCCGCTAATCGAAATCACCATTTTATGTCTTGAAAATCAACCAAATTGATCTTTATTAATCACTTCATCGATTTAGGGGTGAACATTGGTGCACAGAAAAGGGGGACGGGGTCTACGATGCCCCGAAAGGTAGGGGGTGCATGGACGAAAATATAGCGCGTGTTATATAATTATGTATTATATACGTGTATTCCAACAATTCCACTTTGGTCTGGTAATACATTCGCCGCTAATCGAAATCACCATTTTATGTCTTGAAAATCAACCAAATTGATCTTTATTAATCACTTCATCGATTTAGGGGTGAACATTGGTGCACATTTGTGCAGAGAAAAGGGGGACGGGGTCTACGATGCCCCAAAAGGTAGGGGGTGCATGGACGAAAATATAGCGCGTGTTATATAATTATGTATTATATACGTGTATTCCAACAATTCCACTTTGGTATGGGAATACATTCGCCGCTAATCGAAATCACCTTTTTATGTCTTGAAAATCGACCAAATTGATCTTTATAAATCACTTCATCGATCTAGGGGTGAACATTGGTGCACAGAAAAGGGGGACGGGGTCTACGATGCCCCGAAAGGTAGGGGGTGCATGGACGAAAATATAGCGCGTGTTATATAATTATGTATTATATACGTGTATTCCAACAATTCCACTTTGGTCTGGTAATACATTCGCCGCTAATCGAAATCACCTTTTTATGTCTTGAAAATCAACCAAATTGATCTTTATTAATCACTTCATCGATTTAGGGGTGAACATTGGTGCACAGAAAAGGGGGACGGGGTCTACGATGCCCCGAAAGGTAGGGGGTGCATGGACGAAAATATAGCGCGTGTTATATAATTATGTATTATATACATGTATTCCAACAATTTCACTTTGGTCTGGTAATACATTCGCCGCTAATCGAAATCACCATTTTATGTCTTGAAAATCAACCAAATTGATCTTTATTAATCACTTCATCGATTTAGGGGTGAACATTGGTGCACAGAAAAGGGGGTCGGGGTCTACGATGCCCCGAAAGGTAGGGGGTGCATGGACGAAAATATAGCGCGTGTTATATAATTATGTATTATATTCGTGTATTCCAACAATTCCACTTTGGTCTGGTAATACAATTCGCCGCTAATTGAAATCACCATTTTATATCTTGAAAATCAACCAAATTGATCTTTATTAATCACTTCATCGATCTAGGGGTGAACATTGGTGCACAGAAAAGGGGGACGGGGTCTACGATGCCCCGAAAGGTAGGGGGTGCATGGACGAAAATATAGCGCGTGTTACATAATTATGTATTATATACGTGTATTCCAACAATTCCACTTTGGTCTGGTAATACATTCGCCGCTAATCGAAATCACCATTTTATGTCTTGAAAATCAACCAAATTGATCTTTATTAATCACTTCATCGATTTAGGGGTGAACATTGGTGCACAGAAAAGGGGGACGGGGTCTACGATGCCCCGAAAGGTAGGGGGTGCATGGACGAAAATATAGCGCGTGTTATATAATTATGTATTATATACGTGTATTCCAACAATTCCACTTTGGTCTGGTAATACATTCGCCGCTAATCGAAATCACCATTTTATGTCTTGAAAATCAACCAAATTAATCTTTATTAATCACTTCATCGATTTAGGGGTGAACATTGGTGCACAGAAAAGGGGGTCGGGGTCTACGATGCCCCGAAAGGTAGGGGGTGCATGGACGAAAATATAGCGCGTGTTATATAATTATGTATTATATACGTGTATTCCAACAATTCCACTTTGGTCTGGTAATACAATTCGCCGCTAATCGAAATCACCATTTTATATCTTGAAAATCAACCAAATTGATCTTTATTAATCACTTCATCGATCTAGGGGTGAACATTGGTGCACAGAAAAGGGGGACGGGGTCTACGATGCCCCGAAAGGTAGGGGGTGCATGGACGAAAATATAGCGCGTGTTATATAATTATGTATTATATACGTGTATTCCAACAATTCCACTTTGGTCTGGTAATACATTCGCCGCTAATCGAAATCACCATTTTATGTCTTGAAAATCAACCAAATTGATCTTTATTAATCACTTCATCGATTTAGGGGTGAACATTGGTGCACATTTGTGCAGAGAAAAGGGGGACGGGGTATACGATGCCCCAAAAGGTAGGGGGTGCATGGACGAAAATATAGCGCGTGTTATATAATTATGTATTATATACGTGTATTCCAACAATTCCACTTTGGTATGGTAATACATTCGCCGCTAATCGAAATCACCTTTTTATGTCTTGAAAATCGACCAAATTGATCTTTATAAATCACTTCATCGATCTAGGGGTGAAAATTGGTGCACAGAAAAGGGGGACGGGGTCTACGATGCCCCGAAAGGTAGAGGGTGCATGGACGAAAATATAGCGCGTGTTATATAATTATGTATTATATACGTGTATTCCAACAATTCCACTTTGGTCTGGTAATACATTCGCCGCTAATCGAAATCACCTTTTTATGTCTTGAAAATCAACCAAATTGATCTTTATTAATCACTTCATCGATTTAGGGGTGAACATTGGTGCACAGAAAAGGGGGACGGGGTCTACGATGCCCCGAAAGGTAGGGGGTGCATGGACGAAAATATAGCGCGTGTTATATAATTATGTATTATATACATGTATTCCAACAATTTCACTTTGGTCTGGTAATACATTCGCCGCTAATGGAAATCACCATTTTATGTCTTGAAAATCAACCAAATTGATCTTTATTAATCACTTCATCGATTTAGGGGTGAACATTGGTGCACAGAAAAGGGGGTCGGGGTCTACGATGCCCCGAAAGGTAGGGGGTGCATGGACGAAAATATAGCGCGTGTTATATAATTATGTATTATATACGTGTATTTCAACAATTCCATTTTGGTCTGGTAATACATTCGCCGCTAATCGAAATCACCATTTTATGTCTTGAAAATCAACCAAATTGATCTTTATTAATTACTTCATCGATTTAGGGGTAAACATTGGTGCACAGAAAAGGGGGACGGGGTCTAAGATGCCCCGAAAGGTAGGGGGTGCATGGACGAAAATATAGCGCGTGTTATATAATTACGTATTATATACGTGTATTCCAACAATTCCACTTTGGTCTGGTAATACATTCGCCGCTCATCGAAATCACCTTTTTATGTCTTGAAAATCGATCAAATTGATCTTTATTAATCACTTCATCGATTTAGGGGTGAACATTGGTGCACAGAAAAGGGGGACGGGGTCTACGATGCCCCGAAAGGTAGGGGGTGCATGGACGAAAATATAGCGCGTGTTATATAATTACGTATTATATACGTGTATTCCAACAATTCCACTTTGGTCTGGTAATACATTCGCCGCTCATCGAAATCACCTTTTTATGTCTTGATAATTGATCAAATTGATCTTTATTAATCACTTCATCGATTTAGGGGTGAACATTGGTGCACAGAAAAGGGGGACGGGGTCTACGATGCCCCGAAAGGTAGAGGGTGCATGGACGAAAATATAGCGCGTGTTATATAATTATGTATTATATACGTGTATTCCAACAATTCCACTTTGGTCTGGTAATACATTCGCCGCTAATCGAAATCACCTTTTTATGTCTTGAAAATCAACCAAATTGATCTTTATTAATCACTTCATCGATTTAGGGGTGAACATTGGTGCACAGAAAAGGGGGTCGGGGTCTACGATGCCCCGAAAGGTAGGGGGTGCATGGACGAAAATATAGCGCGTGTTATATAATTATGTATTATATACGTGTATTTCAACAATTCCATTTTGGTCTGGTAATACATTCGCCGCTAATCGAAATCACCATTTTATGTCTTGAAAATCAACCAAATTGATCTTTATTAATTACTTCATCGATTTAGGGGTGAACATTGGTGCACAGAAAAGGGGGACGGGGTCTACGATGCCCCGAAAGGTAGGGGGTGCATGGACGAAAATATAGCGCGTGTTATATAATTACGTATTATATACGTGTATTCCAACAATTCCACTTTGGTCTGGTAATACATTCGCCGCTCATCGAAATCACCTTTTTATGTCTTGAAAATCGATCAAATTGATCTTTATTAATCACTTCATCGATTTAGGGGTGAACATTGGTGCACAGAAAAGGGGGACGGGGTCTACGATGCCCCGAAAGGTAGGGGGTGCATGGACGAAAATATAGCGCGTGTTATATAATTACGTATTATATACGTGTATTCCAACAATTCCACTTTGGTCTGGTAATACATTCGCCGCTCATCGAAATCACCTTTTTATGTCTTGATAATTGATCAAATTGATCTTTATTAATCACTTCATCGATTTAGGGGTGAACATTGGTGCACAGAAAAGGGGGACGGGGTCTACGATGCCCCGAAAGGTAGGGGGTGCATGGACGAAAATATAGCGCGTGTTATATAATTATGTATTATATACGTGTATTCCAACAATTCCACTTTGGTCTGGTAATACATTCGCCGCTAATCGAAATCACCATTTTATGTCTTGAAAATCAACCAAATTGATCTTTATTAATCACTTCATCGATTTAGGGGTGAACATTGGTGCACAGAAAAGGGGGACGGGGTCTACGATGCCCCGAAAGGTGGGGGTGCATTGGCGAAAATACGGCGCCTGCTATTATGGCGTGTTATATTATGTACGTGTATATTCCAACAATTTCACTTTGGTCTGGTAATACATTCGCCGCTAATCGAAATCACCATTTTATGTCTTGAAAATCAACCAAATTGATCTTTATTAATCACTTCATCGATATAGGGGTGAACATTGGTGCACAGAAAAGGGGGACGGGGTCTACGATGCCCCGAAAGGTAGGGGGTGCATGGACGAAAATACAGCGCGTGTTATATAATTATGTATTATATACGTGTATTCCAACAATTCCACTTTGGTCTGGTAATACATTCGCCGCTAATCGAAATCACCATTTTATGTCTTGAAAATCAACCAAATTGATCTTTATTAATCTCTTCATCTATTTAGGGGTGAACATTGGTGCACATAAAAAGGGGACGGGGTCTAGGATGCCCCGAAAGGTAGGGGGTGCATGGACGAAAATATAGCGCGTGTTATATAATTATGTATTATATACGTGTATTCCAACAATTCCACTTTGGTCTGGTAATACATTCGCCGCTAATCGAAATGACCATTTTATGTCTTGAAAATCAACCAAATTGATCTTTATTAATCACTTCATCGATTTAGGGGTGAACATTGGTGCACAGAAAAGGGGGACGGGGTCTACTATGCCCCGAAAGGTAGGGGGTGCATGGACGAAAATATAGCGCGTGTTATATAATTATGTATTATATACGTGTATTCCAACAATTCCACTTTGGTCTGGTAATACATTCGCCGCTAATCGAAATCACCTTTTTATGTCTTGAAAATTGACCAAAATTGATCTTTATAAATCACTTCATCGATCTAGGGGTGAACATTGGTGCACAGAAAAGGGGGACGGGGTCTACGATGCCCCGAAAGGTAGGGGGTGCATGGACGAAAATATAGCGCGTGTTATATAATTATGTATTATATACGTGTATTCCAACAATTCCACTTTGGTCTGGTAATACATTCGCCGCTAATCGAAATCACCATTTTATGTCTTGAAAATCAACCAAATTGATCTTTATTAATTACTTCATCGATTTAGGGGTGAACATTGGTGCACAGAAAAGGGGGACGGGGTCTACGATGCCCCGAAAGGTGGGGGTGCATTGGCGAAAATACGGCGCCTGCTATTATGGCGTGTTATATTATGTACGTGTATATTCCAACAATTTCACTTTGGTCTGGTAATACATTCGCCGCTAATCGAAATCACCATTTTATGTCTTGAAAATCAACCAAATTGATCTTTATTAATCACTTCATCGATTTAGGGGTGAACATTGGTGCACAGAAAAGGGGGACGGGGTCTACGATGCCCCGGTAGGTAGGGGGTGCATGGACGAAAATATAGCGCGTGTTATATAATTATGTATTATATACGTGTATTCCAACAATTCCACTTTGGTCTGGTAATACATTCGCCGCTAATCTAGGGGTGAACATTGGTGCACAGAAAAGGGGGACGGGGTCAACGATGCCCCGAAAGGTAGGGGGTGCATGGACGAAAATATAGCGCGTGTTATATAATTATGTATTATATACGTGTATTCCAACAATTCCACTTTGGTCTGGTAATACATTCGCCGCTAATCGAAATCACCATTTTATGTCTTGAAAATCGACCAAATTGATCTTTATTAATCACTTCATCGATTTAGGGGTGAACATTGGTGCACAGAAAAGGGGGACGGGGTCTACGATGTCCCGAAAGGTAGGGGGTGCATGGACGAAAATATAGCGCGTGTTATATAATTATGTATTATATACGTGTATTCCAACAATTCCACTTTGGTCTGGTAATACATTCGCCGCTAATCGAAATCACCTTTTTATGTCTTGAAAATCGACCAAATTGATCTTTATAAATCAATTCATCGATCTAGGGGTGAACATTGGTGCACAGAAAAGGGGGACGGGGTCTACGATGCCCCGAAAGGTAGGGGGTGCATGGACGAAAATATAGCGCGTGTTATATAATTATGTATTATATACGTGTATTCCAACAATTCCACTTTGGTCTGGTAATACATTCGCCGCTAATCGAAATCACCATTTTATGTCTTGAAAATCAACCAAATTGATCTTTATTAATCACTTCATCGATTTAGGGGTGAACATTGGTGCACAGAAAAGGGGGACGGGGTCTACGATGCCCCGAAAGGTAGGGGGTGCATGGACGAAAATATAGCGCGTGTTATATAATTATGTATTATACACGTGTATTCCAACAATTCCACTTTGGTCTGGTAATACATTCGCCGCTAATCGAAATCACCATTTTATGTCTTGAAAATCAACCAAATTGATCTTTATTAATCACTTCATCGATTTAGGGGTGAACATTGGTGCACAGAAAAGGGGGACGGGGTCTACGATGCCCCGAAAGGTAGGGGGTGCATGGACGAAAATATAGCGCGTGTTATATAATTATGTATTATATACGTGTATTCCAACAATTCCACTTTGGTCTGGTAATACATTCGCCGCTAATCGAAATCACCATTTTATGTCTTGAAAATCAACCAAATTGATCTTTATTAATCACTTCATCGATTTAGGGGTGAACATTGGTGCACATTTGTGCAGAGAAAAGGGGGACGGGGTCTACGATGCCCCAAAAGGTAGGGGGTGCATGGACGAAAATATAGCGCGTGTTATATAATTATGTATTATATACGTGTATTCCAACAATTCCACTTTGGTATGGGAATACATTCGCCGCTAATCGAAATCACCTTTTTATGTCTTGAAAATCGACCAAATTGATCTTTATAAATCACTTCATCGATTTAGGGGTGAACATTGGTGCACAGAAAAGGGGGACGGGGTCTACGATGCCCCGAAAGGTAGGGGGTGCATGGACGAAAATATAGCGCGTGTTATATAATTATGTATTATATACGTGTATTCCAACAATTCCACTTTGGTCTGGTAATACATTCGCCGCTAATCGAAATCACCATTTTATGTCTTGAAAATCAACCAAACTGATCTTTATTAATCACTTCATCGATTTAGGGGTGAACATTGGTGCACAGAAAAGGGGGACGGGGTCTACGATGCCCCGAAAGGTAGGGGGTGCATGGACGAAAATATAGCGCGTGTTATATAATTATGTATTATACACGTGTATTCCAACAATTCCACTTTGGTCTGGTAATACATTCGCCGCTAATCGAAATCACCATTTTATGTCTTGAAAATCAACCAAATTGATCTTTATTAATCACTTCATCGATTTAGGGGTGAACATTGGTGCACAGAAAAGGGGGACGGGGTCTACGATGCCCCGAAAGGTAGGGGGTGCATGGACGAAAATATAGCGCGTGTTATATAATTATGTATTATATACGTGTATTCCAACAATTCCACTTTGGTCTGGTAATACATTCGCCGCTAATCGAAATCACCATTTTATGTCTTGAAAATCAACCAAATTGATCTTTATTAATCACTTCATCGATTTAGGGGTGAACATTGGTGCACATTTGTGCAGAGAAAAGGGGGACGGGGTCTACGATGCCCCAAAAGGTAGGGGGTGCATGGACGAAAATATAGCGCGTGTTATATAATTATGTATTATATACGTGTATTCCAACAATTCCACTTTGGTATGGGAATACATTCGCCGCTAATCGAAATCACCTTTTTATGTCTTGAAAATCAACCAAATTGATCTTTATTAATCACTTCATCGATTTAGGGGTGAACATTGGTGCACAGAAAAGGGGGACGGGGTCTACGATGCCCCGAAAGGTAGGGGGTGCATGGACGAAAATATAGCGCGTGTTATATAATTATGTATTATATACATGTATTCCAACAATTTCACTTTGGTCTGGTAATACATTCGCCGCTAATCGAAATCACCATTTTATGTCTTGAAAATCAACCAAATTGATCTTTATTAATCACTTCATCGATTTAGGGGTGAACATTGGTGCACAGAAAAGGGGGTCGGGGTCTACGATGCCCCGAAAGGTAGGGGGTGCATGGACGAAAATATAGCGCGTGTTATATAATTATGTATTATATACGTGTATTCCAACAATTCCACTTTGGTCTGGTAATACAATTCGCCGCTAATTGAAATCACCATTTTATATCTTGAAAATCAACCAAATTGATCTTTATTAATCACTTCATCGATCTAGGGGTGAACATTGGTGCACAGAAAAGGGGGACGGGGTCTACGATGCCCCGAAAGGTAGGGGGTGCATGGACGAAAATATAGCGCGTGTTACATAATTATGTATTATATACGTGTATTCCAACAATTCCACTTTGGTCTGGTAATACATTCGCCGCTAATCGAAATCACCATTTTATGTCTTGAAAATCAACCAAATTGATCTTTATTAATCACTTCATCGATTTAGGGGTGAACATTGGTGCACAGAAAAGGGGGACGGGGTCTACGATGCCCCGAAAGGTAGGGGGTGCATGGACGAAAATATAGCGCGTGTTATATAATTATGTATTATATACGTGTATTCCAACAATTCCACTTTGGTCTGGTAATACATTCGCCGCTAATCGAAATCACCATTTTATGTCTTGAAAATCAACCAAATTAATCTTTATTAATCACTTCATCGATATAGGGGTGAACATTGGTGCACAGAAAAGGGGGTCGGGGTCTACGATGCCCCGAAAGGTAGGGGGTGCATGGACGAAAATATAGCGCGTGTTATATAATTATGTATTATATACGTGTATTCCAACAATTCCACTTTGGTCTGGTAATACAATTCGCCGCTAATCGAAATCACCATTTTATATCTTGAAAATCAACCAAATTGATCTTTATTAATCACTTCATCGATCTAGGGGTGAACATTGGTGCACAGAAAAGGGGGACGGGGTCTACGATGCCCCGAAAGGTAGGGGGTGCATGGACGAAAATATAGCGCGTGTTATATAATTATGTATTATACACGTGTATTCCAACAATTCCACTTTGGTCTGGTAATACATTCGCCGCTAATCGAAATCACCATTTTATGTCTTGAAAATCAACCAAATTGATCTTTATTAATCACTTCATCGATTTAGGGGTGAACATTGGTGCACAGAAAAGGGGGACGGGGTCTACGATGCCCCGAAAGGTAGGGGGTGCATGGACGAAAATATAGCGCGTGTTATATAATTATGTATTATATACGTGTATTCCAACAATTCCACTTTGGTCTGGTAATACATTCGCCGCTAATCGAAATCACCATTTTATGTCTTGAAAATCAACCAAATTGATCTTTATTAATCACTTCATCGATTTAGGGGTGAACATTGGTGCACATTTGTGCAGAGAAAAGGGGGACGGGGTATACGATGCCCCAAAAGGTAGGGGGTGCATGGACGAAAATATAGCGCGTGTTATATAATTATGTATTATATACGTGTATTCCAACAATTCCACTTTGGTATGGTAATACATTCGCCGCTAATCGAAATCACCTTTTTATGTCTTGAAAATCGACCAAATTGATCTTTATAAATCACTTCATCGATCTAGGGGTGAAAATTGGTGCACAGAAAAGGGGGACGGGGTCTACGATGCCCCGAAAGGTAGAGGGTGCATGGACGAAAATATAGCGCGTGTTATATAATTATGTATTATATACGTGTATTCCAACAATTCCACTTTGGTCTGGTAATACATTCGCCGCTAATCGAAATCACCTTTTTATGTCTTGAAAATCAACCAAATTGATCTTTATTAATCACTTCATCGATTTAGGGGTGAACATTGGTGCACAGAAAAGGGGGACGGGGTCTACGATGCCCCGAAAGGTAGGGGGTGCATGGACGAAAATATAGCGCGTGTTATATAATTATGTATTATATACATGTATTCCAACAATTTCACTTTGGTCTGGTAATACATTCGCCGCTAATGGAAATCACCATTTTATGTCTTGAAAATCAACCAAATTGATCTTTATTAATCACTTCATCGATTTAGGGGTGAACATTGGTGCACAGAAAAGGGGGTCGGGGTCTACGATGCCCCGAAAGGTAGGGGGTGCATGGACGAAAATATAGCGCGTGTTATATAATTATGTATTATATACGTGTATTCCAACAATTCCACTTTGGTCTGGTAATACAATTCGCCGCTAATCGAAATCACCATTTTATATCTTGAAAATCAACCAAATTGATCTTTATTAATCACTTCATCGATCTAGGGGTGAACATTGGTGCACAGAAAAGGGGGACGGGGTCTACGATGCCCCGAAAGGTAGGGGGTGCATGGACGAAAATATAGCGCGTGTTACATAATTATGTATTATATACGTGTATTCCAACAATTCCACTTTGGTCTGGTAATACATTCGCCGCTAATCGAAATCACCATTTTATGTCTTGAAAATCAACCAAATTGATCTTTATTAATTACTTCATCGATTTAGGGGTGAATATTGGTGCACAGAAAAGGGGGACGGGGCTACGATGCCCCGAAAGGTAGGGGGTGCATGGACGAAAATATAGCGCGTGTTATATAATTATGTATTATATACGTGTATTCCAACAATTCCACTTTGGTCTGGTAATACATTCGCCGCTAATCGAAATCACCTTTTTATGTCTTGAAAATCGACCAAATTGATCTTTATAAATCACTTCATCGATCTAGGGGTGAACACTGGTGCACAGAAAAGGGGGACGGGGTCTACGATGCCCCGAAAGGTAGGGGGTGCATGGACGAAAATATAGCACGTGTTATATAATTATGTATTATATACGTGTATTCCAACAATTCCACTTTGGTCTGGTAATACATTCGCCGCTAATCGAAATCACCTTTTTATGTCTTGAAAATCGACCAAATTGATCTTTATAAATCACTTCATCGATCTAGGGGTGAAAATTGGTGCACAGAAAAGGGGGACGGGGTCTACGATGCCCCGAAAGGTAGAGGGTGCATGGACGAAAATATAGCGCGTGTTATATAATTATGTATTATATACGTGTATTCCAACAATTCCACTTTGGTCTGGTAATACATTCGCCGCTAATCGAAATCACCTTTTTATGTCTTGAAAATCAACCAAATTGATCTTTATTAATCACTTCATCGATTTAGGGGTGAACATTGGTGCACAGAAAAGGGGGACGGGGTCTACGATGCCCCGAAAGGTAGGGGGTGCATGGACGAAAATATAGCGCGTGTTATATAATTATGTATTATATACATGTATTCCAACAATTTCACTTTGGTCTGGTAATACATTCGCCGCTAATGGAAATCACCATTTTATGTCTTGAAAATCAACCAAATTGATCTTTATTAATCACTTCATCGATTTAGGGGTGAACATTGGTGCACAGAAAAGGGGGTCGGGGTCTACGATGCCCCGAAAGGTAGGGGGTGCATGGACGAAAATATAGCGCGTGTTATATAATTATGTATTATATACGTGTATTCCAACAATTCCACTTTGGTCTGGTAATACAATTCGCCGCTAATCGAAATCACCATTTTATATCTTGAAAATCAACCAAATTGATCTTTATTAATCACTTCATCGATCTAGGGGTGAACATTGGTGCACAGAAAAGGGGGACGGGGTCTACGATGCCCCGAAAGGTAGGGGGTGCATGGACGAAAATATAGCGCGTGTTACATAATTATGTATTATATACGTGTATTCCAACAATTCCACTTTGGTCTGGTAATACATTCGCCGCTAATCGAAATCACCATTTTATGTCTTGAAAATCAACCAAATTGATCTTTATTAATCACTTCATCGATTTAGGGGTGAACATTGGTGCACAGAAAAGGGGGACGGGGTCTACGATGCCCCGAAAGGTAGGGGGTGCATGGACGAAAATATAGCGCGTGTTATATAATTATGTATTATATACGTGTATTCCAACAATTCCACTTTGGTCTGGTAATACATTCGCCGCTAATCGAAATCACCTTTTTATGTCTTGAAAATCAACCAAATTGATCTTTATTAATCACTTCATCGATTTAGGGGTGAACATTGGTGCACAGAAAAGGGGGTCGGGGTCTACGATGCCCCGAAAGGTAGGGGGTGCATGGACGAAAATATAGCGCGTGTTATATAATTATGTATTATATACGTGTATTCCAACAATTCCACTTTGGTCTGGTAATACAATTCGCCGCTAATCGAAATCACCATTTTATATCTTGAAAATCAACCAAATTGATCTTTATTAATTACTTCATCGATTTAGGGGTGAATATTGGTGCACAGAAAAGGGGGACGGGGTCTACGATGCCCCGAAAGGTAGGGGGTGCATGGACGAAAATATAGCGCGTGTTATATAATTATGTATTATTTACGTGTATTCCAACAATTCCACTTTGGTCTGGTAATACATTCGCCGCTAATCGAAATCACCTTTTTATGTCTTGAAAATCGACCAAATTGATCTTTATAAATCACTTCATCGATCTAGGGGTGAACATTGGTGCACAGAAAAGGGGGACGGGGTCTACGATGCCCCGAAAGGTAGGGGGTGCATGGACGAAAATATAGCGCGTGTTATATAATTATGTATTATATACGTGTATTCCAACAATTCCACTTTGGTCTGGTAATACATTCGCCGCTAATCGAATTCACCACTTTATGTCTTGAAAATCAACCAAATTGATCTTTATAAATAACTTCATCGATCTAGGGGTGAACATTGGTGCACAGAAAAGGGGGACGGGGTCTACGATGCCCCGAAAGGTGGGGGTGCATTGGCGAAAATACGGCGCCTGCTATTATGGCGTGCTATATTATGTACGTGTATATTCCAACAATTCCACTTTGGTCTGGTAATACATTCGCCGCTTATCGAAATCACCATTTTATGTCTTGAAAATCAACCAAATTGATCTTTATTAATCACTTCATCGATTTAGGGGTGAGCATTGGTGCACAGAAAAGGGGGACGGGGTCTACGAAGCCCCGAAAGGTAGGGGGTGCATGGACAAAAATATAGCGCGTGTTATATAATTATGTATTATATACGTGTATTCCAACAATTCCACTTTGGTCTGGTAATACATTCGCCGCTAATCGAAATCACCTTTTTATGTCTTGAAAATCGACCAAATTGATCTTTATAAATCACTTCATCGATCTAGGGGTGAACATTGGTGCACAGAAAAGGGGGACGGGGTCTACGATGCCCCGAAGGGTGGGGGTGCATTGGCGAAAATACGGCGCCTGCTATTATGGCGTGCTTTATTATGTACGTGTATATTCCAACAATTCCACTTTGGTCTGGTAATACATTCGCCGCTAATCGAAATCACCATTTTATGTCTTGAAAATCAACCAAATTGATCTTTATTAATCACTTCATCGATTTAGGGGTGAACATTGGTGCACTTTTGTGCAGAGAAAAGGGGGACGGGGTCTACGATGCCCCAAAAGGTAGGGGGTGCATGGACGAAAATATAGCGCGTGTTATATAATTATGTATTATATACGTGTATTCCAACAATTCCACTTTGGTCTGGTAATACATTCGCCGCTAATCGAAATCACCATTTTATGTCTTGAAAATCAACCAAATTGATCTTTATTAATCACTTCATCGATTTAGGGGTGAACATTGGTGCACATTTGTGCAGAGAAAAGGGGGACGGGGTCTACGATGCCCCAAAAGGTAGGGGGTGCATGGACGAAAATATAGCGCGTGTTATATAATTATGTATTATATACGTGTATTCCAACAATTCCACTTTGGTATGGTAATACATTCGCCGCTAATCGAAATCACCTTTTTATGTCTTGAAAATCGACCAAATTGATCTTTATAAATCACTTCATCGATCTAGGGGTGAACATTGGTGCACAGAAAAGGGGGACGGGGTCTACGATGCCCCGAAAGGTAGGGGGTGCATGGACGAAAATCTAGCGCGTGTTATATAATTATGTATTATATACGTGTATTCCAACAATTCCACTTTGGTCTGGTAATACATTCGCCGCTAATCGAAATCACCTTTTCATGTCTTGAAAATCAACCAAATTGATCTTTATTAATCACTTCATCGATTTAGGGGTGAACATTGGTGCACAGAAAAGGGGGACGGGGTCTACGATGCCCCGAAAGGTAGGGGGTGCATGGACGAAAATATAGCGCGTGTTATATAATTATGTATTATATACATGTATTCCAACAATTTCACTTTGGTCTGGTAATACATTCGCCGCTAATCGAAATCACCATTTTATGTCTTGAAAATCAACCAAATTGATCTTTATTAATCACTTCATCGATTTAGGGGTGAACATTGGTGCACAGAAAAGGGGGTCGGGGTCTACGATGCCCCGAAAGGTAGGGGGTGCATGGACGAAAATATAGCGCGTGTTATATAATTATGTATTATATACGTGTATTCCAACAATTCCACTTTGGTCTGGTAATACAATTCGCCGCTAATCGAAATCACCTTTTTATGTCTTGAAAATCGACCAAATTGATCTTTATAAATCACTTCATCGATCTAGGGGTGAACATTGGTGCACAGAAAAGGGGGACGGGGTCTACGATGCCCCGAAAGGTAGGGGGTGCATGGACGAAAATATAGCGCGTGTTATATAATTATGTATTATATACGTGTATTCCAACAATTCCACTTTGGTCTGGTAATACATTCGCCGCTAATCGAATTCACCACTTTATGTCTTGAAAATCAACCAAATTGATCTTTATAAATAACTTCATCGATCTAGGGGTGAACATTGGTGCACAGAAAAGGGGGACGGGGTCTACGATGCCCCGAAAGGTGGGGGTGCATTGGCGAAAATACGGCGCCTGCTATTATGGCGTGCTATATTATGTACGTGTATATTCCAACAATTCCACTTTGGTCTGGTAATACATTCGCCGCTTATCGAAATCACCATTTTATGTCTTGAAAATCAACCAAATTGATCTTTATTAATCACTTCATCGATTTAGGGGTGAGCATTGGTGCACAGAAAAGGGGGACGGGGTCTACGAAGCCCCGAAAGGTAGGGGGTGCATGGACAAAAATATAGCGCGTGTTATATAATTATGTATTATATACGTGTATTCCAACAATTCCACTTTGGTCTGGTAATACATTCGCCGCTAATCGAAATCACCTTTTTATGTCTTGAAAATCGACCAAATTGATCTTTATAAATCACTTCATCGATCTAGGGGTGAACATTGGTGCACAGAAAAGGGGGACGGGGTCTACGATGCCCCGAAGGGTGGGGGTGCATTGGCGAAAATACGGCGCCTGCTATTATGGCGTGCTTTATTATGTACGTGTATATTCCAACAATTCCACTTTGGTCTGGTAATACATTCGCCGCTAATCGAAATCACCATTTTATGTCTTGAAAATCAACCAAATTGATCTTTATTAATCACTTCATCGATTTAGGGGTGAACATTGGTGCACTTTTGTGCAGAGAAAAGGGGGACGGGGTCTACGATGCCCCAAAAGGTAGGGGGTGCATGGACGAAAATATAGCGCGTGTTATATAATTATGTATTATATACGTGTATTCCAACAATTCCACTTTGGTCTGGTAATACATTCGCCGCTAATCGAAATCACCATTTTATGTCTTGAAAATCAACCAAATTGATCTTTATTAATCACTTCATCGATTTAGGGGTGAACATTGGTGCACATTTGTGCAGAGAAAAGGGGGACGGGGTCTACGATGCCCCAAAAGGTAGGGGGTGCATGGACGAAAATATAGCGCGTGTTATATAATTATGTATTATATACGTGTATTCCAACAATTCCACTTTGGTATGGTAATACATTCGCCGCTAATCGAAATCACCTTTTTATGTCTTGAAAATCGACCAAATTGATCTTTATAAATCACTTCATCGATCTAGGGGTGAACATTGGTGCACAGAAAAGGGGGACGGGGTCTACGATGCCCCGAAAGGTAGGGGGTGCATGGACGAAAATATAGCGCGTGTTATATAATTATGTATTATATACGTGTATTCCAACAATTCCACTTTGGTCTGGTAATACATTCGCCGCTAATCGAAATCACCTTTTTATGTCTTGAAAATCAACCAAATTGATCTTTATTAATCACTTCATCGATTTAGGGGTGAACATTGGTGCACAGAAAAGGGGGACGGGGTCTACGATGCCCCGAAAGGTAGGGGGTGCATGGACGAAAATATAGCGCGTGTTATATAATTATGTATTATATACATGTATTCCAACAATTTCACTTTGGTCTGGTAATACATTCGCCGCTAATCGAAATCACCATTTTATGTCTTGAAAATCAACCAAATTGATCTTTATTAATCACTTCATCGATTTAGGGGTGAACATTGGTGCACAGAAAAGGGGGTCGGGGTCTACGATGCCCCGAAAGGTAGGGGGTGCATGGACGAAAATATAGCGCGTGTTATATAATTATGTATTATATACGTGTATTCCAACAATTCCACTTTGGTCTGGTAATACAATTCGCCGCTAATCGAAATCACCATTTTATATCTTGAAAATCAACCAAATTGATCTTTATTAATCACTTCATCGATCTAGGGGTGAACATTGGTGCACAGAAAAGGGGGACGGGGTCTACGATGCCCCGAAAGGTAGGGGGTGCATGGACGAAAATATAGCGCGTGTTACATAATTATGTATTATATACGTGTATTCCAACAATTCCACTTTGGTCTGGTAATACATTCGCCGCTAATCGAAATCACCATTTTATGTCTTGAAAATCAACCAAATTGATCTTTATTAATTACTTCATCGATTTAGGGGTGAATATTGGTGCACAGAAAAGGGGGACGGGGCTACGATGCCCCGAAAGGTAGGGGGTGCATGGACGAAAATATAGCGCGTGTTATATAATTATGTATTATATACGTGTATTCCAACAATTCCACTTTGGTCTGGTAATACATTCGCCGCTAATCGAAATCACCTTTTTATGTCTTGAAAATCGACCAAATTGATCTTTATAGATCATTTCATCGATCTAGGGGTGAACATTGGTGCACAGAAAAGGGGGACGGGGTCTACGATGCCCCGAAAGGTAGGGGGTGCATGGACGAAAATATAGCGCGTGTTATATAATTATGTATTATATACGTGTATTCCAACAATTCCACTTTGGTCTGGTAATACATTCGCCGCTAATCGAAATCACCTTTTTATGTCTTGAAAATCGACCAAATTGATCTTTATAAATCACTTCATCGATCTAGGGGTGAACATTGGTGCACAGAAAAGGGGGACGGGGTCTACGATGCCCCGAAAGGTAGGGGGTGCATGGACGAAAATATAGCGCGTGTTATATAATTATGTATTATATACGTGTATTCCAACAATTCCACTTTGGTCTGGTAATACATTCGCCGCTAATCGAAATCACCTTTTTATGTCTTGAAAATCAACCAAATTTATCTTTATTAATCACTTCATCGATATAGGGGTGAATATTGGTGCACAGAAAAGGGGGACGGGGTCTACGATGCCCCGAAAGGTAGGGAGTGCATGGACGAAAATATAGCGCGTGTTATATAATTATGTATTATATACGTGTATTCCAACAATTCCACTTTGGTCTGGTAATACATTCGCCGCTAATCGAAATCACCTTTTTATGTCTTGAAAATCAACCAAATTGATCTTTATTAATCACTTCATCGATTTAGGGGTGAACATTGGTGCACAGAAAAGGGGGTCGGGGTCTACGATGCCCCGAAAGGTAGGGGGTGCATGGACGAAAATATAGCGCGTGTTATATAATTATGTATTATATACGTGTATTCCAACAATTCCACTTTGGTCTGGTAATACATTCGCCGCTAATCGAAATCACCATTTTATTTCTTGAAAATCAACCAAATTGATCTTTATTAATCACTTCATCGATTTAGGGGTGAACATTGGTGCACAGAAAAGGGGGTCGGAGTCTACGATGCCCCGAAAGGTAGGGGGTGCATGGACGAAAATATAGCGCGTGTTATATAATTATGTATTATATACGTGTATTCCAACAATTCCACTTTGGTCTGGTAATACAATTCGCCGCTAATCGAAATCACCATTTTATATCTTGAAAATCAACCAAATTGATCTTTATTAATTACTTCATCGATTTAGGGGTGAATATTGGTGCACAGAAAAGGGGGACGGGGTCTACGATGCCCCGAAAGGTAGGGGGTGCATGGACGAAAATATAGCGCGTGTTATATAATTATGTATTATATACGTGTATTCCAACAATTCCACTTTGGTCTGGTAATACATTCGCCGCTAATCGAAATCACCTTTTTATGTCTTGAAAATCGACCAAATTGATCTTTATAAATCACTTCATCGATCTAGGGGTGAACATTGGTGCACAGAAAAGGGGGACGGGGTCTACGATGCCCCGAAAGGTAGGGGGTGCATGGACGAAAATATAGCGCGTGTTATATAATTATGTATTATATACGTGTATTCCAACAATTCCACTTTGGTCTGGTAATACATTCGCCGCTAATCGAAATCACCTTTTTATGTCTTGAAAATCAACCAAATTTATCTTTATTAATCACTTCATCGATATAGGGGTGAATATTGGTGCACAGAAAAGGGGGACGGGGTCTACGATGCCCCGAAAGGTAGGGAGTGCATGGACGAAAATATAGCGCGTGTTATATAATTATGTATTATATACGTGTATTCCAACAATTCCACTTTGGTCTGGTAATACATTCGCCGCTAATCGAAATCACCTTTTTATGTCTTGAAAATCAACCAAATTGATCTTTATTAATCACTTCATCGATTTAGGGGTGAACATTGGTGCACAGAAAAGGGGGTCGGGGTCTACGATGCCCCGAAAGGTAGGGGGTGCATGGACGAAAATATAGCGCGTGTTATATAATTATGTATTATATACGTGTATTCCAACAATTCCACTTTGGTCTGGTAATACATTCGCCGCTAATCGAAATCACCATTTTATTTCTTGAAAATCAACCAAATTGATCTTTATTAATCACTTCATCGATTTAGGGGTGAACATTGGTGCACAGAAAAGGGGGTCGGAGTCTACGATGCCCCGAAAGGTAGGGGGTGCATGGACGAAAATATAGCGCGTGTTATATAATTATGTATTATATACGTGTATTCCAACAATTCCACTTTGGTCTGGTAATACAATTCGCCGCTAATCGAAATCACCATTTTATATCTTGAAAATCAACCAAATTGATCTTTATTAATTACTTCATCGATTTAGGGGTGAATATTGGTGCACAGAAAAGGGGGACGGGGTCTACGATGCCCCGAAAGGTAGGGGGTGCATGGACGAAAATATAGCGCGTGTTATATAATAATGTATTATTTACGTGTATTCCAACAATTCCACTTTGGTCTGGTAATACATTCGCCGCTAATCGAAATCACCTTTTTATGTCTTGAAAATCGACCAAATTGATCTTTATAAATCACTTCATCGATCTAGGGGTGAACATTGGTGCACAGAAAAGGGGGACGGGGTCTACGATGCCCCGAAAGGTAGGGGGTGCATGGACGAAAATATAGCGCGTGTTATATAATTATGTATTATATACGTGTATTCCAACAATTCCACTTTGGTCTGGTATTACATTCGCCGCTAATCGAATTCACCACTTTATGTCTTGAAAATCAACCAAATTGATCTTTATAAATAACTTCATCGATCTAGGGGTGAACATTGGTGCACAGAAAAGGGGGACGGGGTCTACGATGCCCCGAAAGGTGGGGGTGCATTGGCGAAAATACGGCGCCTGCTATTATGGCGTGCTATATTATGTACGTGTATATTCCAACAATTCCACTTTGGTCTGGTAATACATTCGCCGCTAATCGAAATCACCATTTTATGTCTTGAAAATCAACCAAATTGATCTTTATTAATCACTTCATCGATTTAGGGGTGAACATTGGTGCACAGAAAAGGGGGACGGGGTCTACGATGCCCCGAAAGGTAGGGGGTGCATGGACGAAAATATAGCGCGTGTTACATAATTATGTATTATATACGTGTATTCCAACAATTCCACTTTGGTCTGGTAATACATTCGCCGCTAATCGAAATCACCATTTTATGTCTTGAAAATCAACCAAATTGATCTTTATTAATCACTTCATCGATTTAGGGGTGAACATTGGTGCACATTTGTGCAGAGAAAAGGGGGACGGGGTCTACGATGCCCCAAAAGGTAGGGGGTGCATGGACGAAAATATAGCGCGTGTTATATAATTATGTATTATATACGTGTATTCCAACAATTCCACTTTGGTATGGTAATACATTCGCCGCTAATCGAAATCACCTTTTTATGTCTTGAAAATCGACCAAATTGATCTTTATAAATCACTTCATCGATCTAGGGGTGAACATTGGTGCACAGAAAAGGGGGACGGGGTCTACGATGCCCCGAAAGGTAGGGGGTGCATGGACGAAAATATAGCGCGTGTTATATAATTATGTATTATATACGTGTATTCCAACAATTCCACTTTGGTCTGGTAATACATTCGCCGCTAATCGAAATCACCTTTTTATGTCTTGAAAATCAACCAAATTGATCTTTATTAATCACTTCATCGATTTAGGGGTGAACATTGGTGCACAGAAAAGGGGGACGGGGTCTACGATGCCCCGAAAGGTAGGGGGTGCATGGACGAAAATATAGCGCGTGTTATATAATTATGTATTATATACATGTATTCCAACAATTTCACTTTGGTCTGGTAATACATTCGCCGCTAATCGAAATCACCATTTTATGTCTTGAAAATCAACCAAATTGATCTTTATTAATCACTTCATCGATTTAGGGGTGAACATTGGTGCACAGAAAAGGGGGTCGGGGTCTACGATGCCCCGAAAGGTAGGGGGTGCATGGACGAAAATATAGCGCGTGTTATATAATTATGTATTATATACGTGTATTCCAACAATTCCACTTTGGTCTGGTAATACAATTCGCCGCTAATCGAAATCACCATTTTATATCTTGAAAATCAACCAAATTGATCTTTATTAATCACTTCATCGATCTAGGGGTGAACATTGGTGCACAGAAAAGGGGGACGGGGTCTACGATGCCCCGAAAGGTAGGGGGTGCATGGACGAAAATATAGCCCGTGTTACATAATTATGTATTATATACGTGTATTCCAACAATTCCACTTTGGTCTGGTAATACATTCGCCGCTAATCGAAATCACCATTTTATGTCTTGAAAATCAACCAAATTGATCTTTATTAATTACTTCATCGATTTATGGGTGAATATTGGTGCACAGAAAAGGGGGACGGGGCTACGATGCCCCGAAAGGTAGGGGGTGCATGGACGAAAATATAGCGCGTGTTATATAATTATGTATTATATACGTGTATTCCAACAATTCCACTTTGGTCTGGTAATACATTCGCCGCTAATCGAAATCACCTTTTTATGTCTTGAAAATCGACCAAATTGATCTTTATAAATCACTTCATCGATCTAGGGGTGAACATTGGTGCACAGAAAAGGGGGACGGGGTCTACGATGCCCCGAAAGGTAGGGGGTGCATGGACGAAAATATAGCGCGTGTTATATAATTATGTATTATATACGTGTATTCCAACAATTCCACTTTGGTCTGGTAATACATTCGCCGCTAATCGAAATCACCTTTTTATGTCTTGAAAATCGACCAAATTGATCTTTATAAATCACTTCATCGATCTAGGGGTGAACATTGGTGCACAGAAAAGGGGGACGGGGTCTACGATGCCCCGAAAGGTAGGGGGTGCATGGACGAAAATATAGCGCGTGTTATATAATTATGTATTATATACGTGTATTCCAACAATTCCACTTTGGTCTGGTAATACATTCGCCGCTAATCGAAATCACCTTTTTATGTCTTGAAAATCAACCAAATTGATCTTTATTAATCACTTCATCGATTTAGGGGTGAACATTGGTGCACAGAAAAGGGGGACGGGGTCTACGATGCCCCGAAAGGTAGGGGGTGCATGGACGAAAATATAGCGCGTGTTATATACTTATGTATTATATACGTGTATTCCAACAATTTCACTTTGGTCTGGTAATACATTCGCCGCTAATCGAAATCACCATTTTATTTCTTGAAAATCAACCAAATTGATCTTTATTAATCACTTCATCGATTTAGGGTTGAACATTGGTGCACAGAAAAGGGGGTCGGGGTCTACGATGCCCCGAAAGGTAGGGGGTGCATGGACGAAAATATAGCGCGTGTTATATAATTATGTATTATATACGTGTATTCCAACAATTCCACTTTGGTCTGGTAATACAATTCGCCGCTAATCGAAATCACCATTTTATATCTTGAAAATCAACCAAATTGATCTTTATTAATTACTTCATCGATTTAGGGGTGAATATTGGTGCACAGAAAAGGGGGACGGGGTCTACGATGCCCCGAAAGGTAGGGGGTGCATGGACGAAAATATAGCGCGTGTTATATAATTATGTATTATTTACGTGTATTCCAACAATTCCACTTTGGTCTGGTAATACATTCGCCGCTAATCGAAATCACCTTTTTATGTCTTGAAAATCGACCAAATTGATCTTTATAAATCACTTCATCGATCTAGGGGTGAACATTGGTGCACAGAAAAGGGGGACGGGGTCTACGATGCCCCGAAAGGTAGGGGGTGCATGTACGAAAATATAGCACGTGTTATATAATTATGTATTATATACGTGTATTCCAACAATTCCACTTTGGTCTGGTAATACATTCGCCGCTAATCGAATTCACCACTTTATGTCTTGAAAATCAACCAAATTGATCTTTATAAATCACTTCATCGATCTAGGGGTGAACATTGGTGCACAGAAAAGGGGGACGGGGTCTACGATGCCCCGAAATGTGGGGGTGCATTGGCGAAAATACGGCGCCTGCTATTATGGCGTGCTATATTATGTACGTGTATATTCCAACAATTCCACTTTGGTCTGGTAATACATTCGCCGCTAATCGAAATCACCATTTTATGTCTTGAAAATCAACCAAATTGATCTTTATTAATCACTTCATCGATTTAGGGGTGAACATTGGTGCACAGAAAAGGGGGACGGGGTCTACGATGCCCCGAAAGGTAGGGGGTGCATGGACAAAAATATAGCGCGTGTTATATAATTATGTATTATATACGTGTATTCCAACAATTCCACTTTGGTCTGGTAATACATTCGCCGCTAATCGAAATCACCTTTTTATGTCTTGAAAATCGACCAAATTGATCTTTATAAATCACTTCATCGATCTAGGGGTGAACATTGGTGCACAGAAAAGGGGGACGGGGTCTACGATGCCCCGAAGGGTGGGGGTGCATTGGCGAAAATACGGCGCCTGCTATTATGGCGTGCTTTATTATGTACGTGTATATTCCAACAATTCCACTTTGGTCTGGTAATACATTCGCCGCTAATCGAAATCACCATTTTATGTCTTGAAAATCAACCAAATTGATCTTTATTAATCACTTCATCGATTTAGGGGTGAACATTGGTGCACAGAAAAGGGGGTCGGGGTCTACGATGCCCCGAAAGGTAGGGGGTGCATGGACGAAAATATAGCGCGTGTTATATAATTATGTATTATATACGTGTATTCAACAATTCCACTTTGGTCTGGTAATACATTCGCCGCTAATCGAAATCACCATTTTATGTCTTGAAAATCAACCAAATTGATCTTTATTAATCACTTCATCGATTTAGGGGTGAACGTTGGTGCACAGAAAAGGGGGACGGGGTCTACGATGCCCCGAAAGGTAGGGGGTGCATGGACGAAAATATAGCGCGTGTTATATAATTATGTATTATATACGTGTATTCCAACAATTCCACTTTGGTCTGGTAATACATTCGCCGCTAATCGAAATCACCATTTTATGTCTTGAAAATCAACCAAATTGATCTTTATTAATCACTTCATCGATTTAGGGGTGAACATTGGTGCACAGAAAAGGGGGTCGGGGTCTACGATGCCCCGAAAGGTAGGGGGTGCATGGACGAAAATATAGCGCGTGTTATATAATTATGTATTATATACGTGTATTCCAACAATTCCACTTTGGTCTGGTAATACAATTCGCCGCTAATCGAAATCACCATTTTATATCTTGAAAATCAACCAAATTGATCTTTATTAATCACTTCATCGATCTAGGGGTGAACATTGGTGCACAGAAAAGGGGGACGGGGTCTACGATGCCCCGAAAGGTAGGGGGTGCATGGACGAAAATATAGCCCGTGTTACATAATTATGTATTATATACGTGTATTCCAACAATTCCACTTTGGTCTGGTAATACATTCGCCGCTAATCGAAATCACCATTTTATGTCTTGAAAATCAACCAAATTGATCTTTATTAATTACTTCATCGATTTATGGGTGAATATTGGTGCACAGAAAAGGGGGACGGGGCTACGATGCCCCGAAAGGTAGGGGGTGCATGGACGAAAATATAGCGCGTGTTATATAATTATGTATTATATACGTGTATTCCAACAATTCCACTTTGGTCTGGTAATACATTCGCCGCTAATCGAAATCACCTTTTTATGTCTTGAAAATCGACAAAATTGATCTTTATAAATCACTTCATCGATCTAGGGGTGAACATTGGTGCACAGAAAAGGGGGACGGGGTGTACGATGCCCCGAATGGTAGGGGGTAAATGGACGAAAATATAGCGCGTGTTATATAATTATGTATTATATACGTGTATTCCAACAATTCCACTTTGGTCTGGTAATACATTCGCCGCTAATCGAAATCACCTTTTTATGTCTTGAAAATCGACCAAATTGATCTTTATAAATCACTTCATCGATCTAGGGGTGAACATTGGTGCACAGAAAAGGGGGACGGGGTCTACGATGCCCCGAAAGGTAGGGGGTGCATGGACGAAAATATAGCGCGTGTTATATAATTATGTATTATATACGTGTATTCCAACAATTCCACTTTGGTCTGGTAATACATTCGCCGCTAATCGAAATCACCATTTTATGTCTTGAAAATCGACCAAATTGATCTTTATTAATCACTTCATCGATTTAGGGGTGAACATTGGTGCACAGAAAAGGGGGACGGGGTCTACGATGCCCCGAAAGGTAGGGGGTGCATGGACGAAAATATAGCGCGTGTTATATAATTATGTATTATATACGTGTATTCCAACAATTCCACTTTGGTCTGGTAATATATTCGCCGCTCATCGAAATCACCATTTTATGTCTTGAAAATCGACAAAATTGATCTTTATAAATCACTTCATCGATCTAGGGGTGAACATTGGTGCACAGAAAAGGGGGACGGGGTGTACGATGCCCCGAATGGTAGGGGGTAAATGGACGAAAATATAGCGCGTGTTATATAATTATGTATTATATACGTGTATTCCAACAATTCCACTTTGGTCTGGTAATACATTCGCCGCTAATCGAAATCACCATTTTATGTCTTGAAAATCAACCAAATTGATCTTTATTAATCACTTCATCGATTTAGGGGTGAACATTGGTGCACAGAAAAGGGGGTCGGGGTCTACGATGCCCCGAAAGGTAGGGACTGCATGGACGAAAATATAGCGCGTGTTATATAATTATGTATTATATACGTGTATTCCAACAATTCCACTTTGGTCTGGTAATACATTCGCCGCTCATCGAAATCACCATTTTATGTCTTGAAAATCGACAAAATTGATCTTTATAAATCACTTCATCGATCTAGGGGTGAACATTGGTGCACAGAAAAGGGGGACGGGGTGTACGATGCCCCGAATGGTAGGGGGTGCATGGACGAAAATATAGCGCGTGTTATATACTTATGTATTATATACGTGTATTCCAACAATTCCACTTTGGTCTGGTAATACATTCGCCGCTAATCGAAATCACCATTTTATTTCTTGAAAATCAACCAAATTGATCTTTATTAATCACTTCATCGATTTAGGGTTGAACATTGGTGCACAGAAAAGGGGGTCGGGGTCTACGATGCCCCGAAAGGTAGGGGGTGCATGGACGAAAATATAGCGCGTGTTATATAATTATGTATTATATACGTGTATTCCAACAATTCCACTTTGGTCTGGTAATACAATTCGCCGCTAATCGAAATCACCATTTTATATCTTGAAAATCAACCAAATTGATCTTTATTAATTACTTCATCGATTTAGGGGTGAATATTGGTGCACAGAAAAGGGGGACGGGGTCTACGATGCCCCGAAAGGTAGGGGGTGCATGGACGAAAATATAGCGCGTGTTATATAATTATGTATTATTTACGTGTATTCCAACAATTCCACTTTGGTCTGGTAATACATTCGCCGCTAATCGAAATCACCTTTTTATGTCTTGAAAATCGACCAAATTGATCTTTATACATCACTTCATCGATCTAGGGGTGAACATTGGTGCACAGAAAAGGGGGACGGGGTCTACGATGCCCCGAAAGGTAGGGGGTGCATGTACGAAAATATAGCACGTGTTATATAATTATGTATTATATACGTGTATTCCAACAATTCCACTTTGGTCTGGTAATACATTCGCCGCTAATCGAATTCACCACTTTATGTCTTGAAAATCAACCAAATTGATCTTTATAAATCACTTCATCGATCTAGGGGTGAACATTGGTGCACAGAAAAGGGGGACGGGGTCTACGATGCCCCGAAATGTGGGGGTGCATTGGCGAAAATACGGCGCCTGCTATTATGGCGTGCTATATTATGTACGTGTATATTCCAACAATTCCACTTTGGTCTGGTAATACATTCGCCGCTAATCGAAATCACCATTTTATGTCTTGAAAATCAACCAAATTGATCTTTATTAATCACTTCATCGATTTAGGGGTGAACATTGGTGCACAGAAAAGGGGGACGGGGTCTACGATGCCCCGAAAGGTAGGGGGTGCATGGACAAAAATATAGCGCGTGTTATATAATTATGTATTATATACGTGTATTCCAACAATTCCACTTTGGTCTGGTAATACATTCGCCGCTAATCGAAATCACCTTTTTATGTCTTGAAAATCGACCAAATTGATCTTTATAAATCACTTCATCGATCTAGGGGTGAACATTGGTGCACAGAAAAGGGGGACGGGGTCTACGATGCCCCGAAGGGTGGGGGTGCATTGGCGAAAATACGGCGCCTGCTATTATGGCGTGCTTTATTATGTACGTGTATATTCCAACAATTCCACTTTGGTCTGGTAATACATTCGCCGCTAATCGAAATCACCATTTTATGTCTTGAAAATCAACCAAATTGATCTTTATTAATCACTTCATCGATTTAGGGGTGAACATTGGTGCACAGAAAAGGGGGTCGGGGTCTACGATGCCCCGAAAGGTAGGGGGTGCATGGACGAAAATATAGCGCGTGTTATATAATTATGTATTATATACGTGTATTCAACAATTCCACTTTGGTCTGGTAATACATTCGCCGCTAATCGAAATCACCATTTTATGTCTTGAAAATCAACCAAATTGATCTGTATTAATCACTTCATCGATTTAGGGGTGAACGTTGGTGCACAGAAAAGGGGGACGGGGTCTACGATGCCCCGAAAGGTAGGGGGTGCATGGACGAAAATATAGCGCGTGTTATATAATTATGTATTATATACGTGTATTCCAACAATTCCACTTTGGTCTGGTAATACATTCGCCGCTAATCGAAATCACCATTTTATGTCTTGAAAATCAACCAAATTGATCTTTATTAATCACTTCATCGATTTAGGGGTGAACATTGGTGCACATTTGTGCAGAGAAAAGGGGGACGGGGTCTACGATGCCCCGAAAGGTAGGGGGTGCATGGACGAAAATATAGCGCGTGTTATATAATTATGTATTATATACGTGTATTCCAACAATTCCACTTTGGTATGGTAATACATTCGCCGCTAATCGAAATCACCTTTTTATGTCTTGAAAATCGACCAAATTGATCTTTATAAATCACTTCATCGATCTAGGGGTGAACATTGGTGCACAGAAAAGGGGGACGGGGTCTACGATGCCCCGAAAGGTAGGGGGTGCATGGACGAAAATATAGCGCGTGTTATATAATTATGTATTATATACGTGTATTCCAACAATTCCACTTTGGTCTGGTAATACATTCGCCGCTAATCGAAATTACCATTTTATGTCTTGAAAATCAACCAAATTGATCTTTATTAATCAATTCATCGATTTAGGGGTGAACATTGGTGCACATTTGTGCAGAGAAAAGGGGGTCGGGGTCTACGATGCCCCGAAAGGTAGGGACTGCATGGACGAAAATATAGCGCGTGTTATATAATTATGTATTATATACGTGTATTCCAACAATTCCACTTTGGTCTGGTAATACAATTCGCCGCTAATCGAAATCACCATTTTATATCTTGAAAATCAACCAAATTGATCTTTATTATTCACTTCATCGATCTAGGGGTGAACATTGGTGCACAGAAAAGGGGGACGGGGTCTACGATGCCCCGAAAGGTAGGGGGTGCATGGACGAAAATATAGCGCGTGTTACATAATTATGTATTATATACGTGTATTCCAACAATTCCACTTTTGTCTGGTAATACATTCGCCGCTAATCGAAATCACCATTTTATGTCTTGAAAATCAACCAAATTGATCTTTATTAATTACTCCATCGATTTAGGGGTGAATATTGGTGCACAGAAAAGGGGGACGGGGTCTACGATGCCCCGAAAGGTAGGGGGTGCATGGACGAAAATATAGCGCGTGTTATATAATTATGTATTATATACGTGTATTCCAACAATTCCACTTTGGTCTGGTAATACATTCGCCGCTAATCGAAATCACCTTTTTATGTCTTGAAAATCGACCAAATTGATCTTTATAAATCACTTCATCGATCTAGGGGTGAACATTGGTGCACAGAAAAGGGGGACGGGGTCTACGATGCCCCGAAAGGTAGGGGGTGCATGGACGAAAATATAGCGCGTGTTATATAATTATGTATTATATACGTGTATTCCAACAATTCCACTTTGGTCTGGTAATACATTCGCCGCTAATCGAAATCACCTTTTTATGTCTTGAAAATCGACCAAATTGATCTTTATAAATCACTTCATCGATCTAGGGGTGAACATTGGTGCACAGAAAAGGGGGACGGGGTCTACGATGCCCCGAAAGGTAGGGGGTGCATGGACGAAAATATAGCGCGTGTTATATAATTATGTATTATATACGTGTATTCCAACAATTCCACTTTGGTCTGGTAATACATTCGCCGCTAATCGAAATCACCTTTTTATGTCTTGAAAATCAACCAAATTGATCTTTATTAATCACTTCATCGATCTAGGGGTGAATATTGGTGCACAGAAAAGGGGGACGGGGTCTACGATGCCCCGAAAGGTAGGGGGTGCATGGACGAAAATATAGCGCGTGTTATATAATTATGTATTATATACGTGTATTCCAACAATTCCACTTTGGTCTGGTAATACATTCGCCGCTAATCGAAATCACCTTTTTATGTCTTGAAAATCAACCAAATTGATCTTTATAAATCACTTCATCGATCTAGGGGTGAACATTGGTGCACAGAAAAGGGGGACGGGGTCTACGATGCCCCGAAAGGTAGGGGGTGCATGGACGAAAATATAGCGCGTGTTATATAATTATGTATTATAAACGTGTATTCCAACAATTCCACTTTGGTCTGGTAATACATTCGCCGCTAATCGAAATCACCTTTTTATGTCTTGAAAATCGACCAAATTGATCTTTATAAATCACTTCATCGATCTAGGGGTGAACATTGGTGCACAGAAAAGGGGGACGGGGTCTACGATGCCCCGAAAGGTAGGGGGTGCATGGACGAAAATATAGCGCGTGTTATATAATTATGTATTATATACGTGTATTCCAACAATTCCACTTTGGTCTGGTAATACATTCGCCGCTAATCGAAATCACCTTTTTATGTCTTGAAAATCAACCAAATTGATCTTTATTAATCACTTCATCGATCTAGGGGTGAATATTGGTGCACAGAAAAGGGGGACGGGGTCTACGATGCCCCGAAAGGTAGGGGGTGCATGGACGAAAATATAGCGCGTGTTATATAATTATGTATTATATACGTGTATTCCAACAATTCCACTTTGGTCTGGTAATACATTCGCCGCTAATCGAAATCACCTTTTTATGTCTTGAAAATCAACCAAATTGATCTTTATTAATCACTTCATCGATTTAGGGGTGAACATTGGTGCACAGAAAAGGGGGACGGGGTCTACGATGCCCCGAAAGGTAGGGGGTGCATGGACGAAAATATAGCGCGTGTTATATAAATATGTATTATATACGTGTATTCCAACAATTCCACTTTGGTCTGGTAATACATTCGCCGCTAATCGAAATCACCTTTTTATGTCTTGAAAATCAACCAAATTGATCTTTATTAATCACTTCATCGATCTAGGGGTGAATATTGGTGCACAGAAAAGGGGGACGGGGTCTACGATGCCCCGAAAGGTAGGGGGTGCATGGACGAAAATATAGCGCGTGTTATATAATTATGTATTATATACGTGTATTCCAACAATTCCACTTTGGTCTGGTAATACATTCGCCGCTAATCGAAATCACCTTTTTATGTCTTGAAAATCAACCAAATTGATCTTTATTAATTACTTCATCGATTTAGGGGTGAACATTGGTGCACAGAAAAGGGGGTCGGGGTCTACGATGCCCCGAAAGGTAGGGACTGCATGGACGAAAATATAGCGCGTGTTATATAATTATGTATTATATACGTGTATTCCAACAATTCCACTTTGGTCTGGTAATACAATTCGCCGCTAATCGAAATCACCATTTTATATCTTGAAAATCAACCAAATTGATCTTTATTAGTCACTTCATCGATCTAGGGGTGAACATTGGTGCACAGAAAAGGGGGACGGGGTCTACGATGCCCCGAAAGGTAGGGGGTGCATGGACGAAAATATAGCGCGTGTTACATAATTATGTATTATATACGTGTATTCCAACAATTCCACTTTGGTCTGGTAATACATTCGCCGCTAATCGAAATCACCATTTTATGTCTTGAAAATCAACCAAATTGATCTTTATTAATTACTCCATCGATTTAGGGGTGAATATTGGTGCACAGAAAAGGGGGACGGGGTCTACGATTCCCCGAAAGGTAGGGGGTGCATGGACGAAAATATAGCGCGTGTTATATAATTATGTATTATATACGTGTATTCCAACAATTCCACTTTGGTCTGGTAATACATTCGCCGCTAATCGAAATCACCTTTTTATGTCTTGAAAATCGACCAAATTGATCTTTATAAATCACTTCATCGATCTAGGGGTGAACATTGGTGCACAGAAAAGGGGGACGGGGTCTACGATGCCCCGAAAGGTAGGGGGTGCATGGACGAAAATATAGCGCGTGTTATATAATTATGTATTATATACGTGTATTCCAACAATTCCACTTTGGTCTGGTAATACATTCGCCGCTAATCGAAATCACCTTTTTATGTCTTGAAAATCGACCAAATTGATCTTTATAAATCACTTCATCGATCTAGGGGTGAACATTGGTGCACAGAAAAGGGGGACGGGGTCTACGATGCCCCGAAAGGTAGGGGGTGCATGGACGAAAATATAGCGCGTGTTATATAATTATGTATTATATACGTGTATTCCAACAATTCCACTTTGGTCTGGTAATACATTCGCCGCTAATCGAAATCACCTTTTTATGTCTTGAAAATCAACCAAATTGATCTTTATTAATCACTTCATCGATCTAGGGGTGAATATTGGTGCACAGAAAAGGGGGACGGGGTCTACGATGCCCCGAAAGGTAGGGGGTGCATGGACGAAAATATAGCGCGTGTTATATAATTATGTATTATATACGTGTATTCCAACAATTCCACTTTGGTCTGGTAATACATTCGCCGCTAAACGAAATCACCTTTTTATGTCTTGAAAATCAACCAAATTGATCTTTATAAATCACTTCATCGATCTAGGGGTGAACATTGGTGCACAGAAAAGGGGGACGGGGTCTACGATGCCCCGAAAGGTAGGGGGTGCATGGACGAAAATATAGCGCGTGTTATATAATTATGTATTATAAACGTGTATTCCAACAATTCCACTTTGGTCTGGTAATACATTCGCCGCTAATCGAAATCACCTTTTTATGTCTTGAAAATCGACCAAATTGATCTTTATAAATCACTTCATCGATCTAGGGGTGAACATTGGTGCACAGAAAAGGGGGACGGGGTCTACGATGCCCCGAAAGGTAGGGGGTGCATGGACGAAAATATAGCGCGTGTTATATAATTATGTATTATATACGTGTATTCCAACAATTCCACTTTGGTCTGGTAATACATTCGCCGCTAATCGAAATCACCTTTTTATGTCTTGAAAATCAACCAAATTGATCTTTATTAATCACTTCATCGATCTAGGGGTGAATATTGGTGCACAGAAAAGGGGGACGGGGTCTACGATGCCCCGAAAGGTAGGGGGTGCATGGACGAAAATATAGCGCGTGTTATATAATTATGTATTATATACGTGTATTCCAACAATTCCACTTTGGTCTGGTAATACATTCGCCGCTAATCGAAATCACCTTTTTATGTCTTGAAAATCAACCAAATTGATCTTTATTAATCACTTCATCGATTTAGGGGTGAACATTGGTGCACAGAAAAGGGGGACGGGGTCTACGATGCCCCGAAAGGTAGGGGGTGCATGGACGAAAATATAGCGCGTGTTATATAAATATGTATTATATACGTGTATTCCAACAATTCCACTTTGGTCTGGTAATACATTCGCCGCTAATCGAAATCACCTTTTTATGTCTTGAAAATCAACCAAATTGATCTTTATTAATCACTTCATCGATCTAGGGGTGAATATTGGTGCACAGAAAAGGGGGACGGGGTCTACGATGCCCCGAAAGGTAGGGGGTGCATGGACGAAAATATAGCGCGTGTTATATAATTATGTATTATATACGTGTATTCCAACAATTCCACTTTGGTCTGGTAATACATTCGCCGCTAATCGAAATCACCTTTTTATGTCTTGAAAATCAACCAAATTGATCTTTATTAATCACTTCATCGATCTAGGGGTGAACTTTGGTGCACAGAAAAGGGGGACGGGGTCTACGATGCCCCGAAAGGTAGGGGGTGCATGGACGAAAATATAGCGCGTGTTACATAATTATGTATTATATACGTGTATTCCAACAATTCCACTTTGGTCTGGTAATACATTCGCCGCTAATCGAAATCACCATTTTATGTCTTGAAAATCAACCAAATTGATCTTTATTAATTACTTCATCGATTTAGGGGTGAATATTGGTGCACAGAAAAGGGGGACGGGGTCTACGATGCCCCGAAAGGTAGGGGGTGCATGGACGAAAATATAGCGCGTGTTATATAATTATGTATTATATACGTGTATTCCAACAATTTCACTTTGGTCTGGTAATACATTCGCCGCTAATCGAAATCACCATTTTATTTCTTGAAAATCAACCAAATTGATCTTTATTAATCACTTCATCGATTTAGGGGTGAACATTGGTGCACAGAAAAGGGGGTCGGGGTCTACGATGCCCCGAAAGGTAGGGGGTGCATGGACGAAAATATAGCGCGTGTTATATAATTATGTATTATATACGTGTATTCCAACAATTCCACTTTGGTCTGGTAATACAATTCGCCGCTAATCGAAATCACCATTTTATATCTTGAAAATCAACCAAATTGATTTTTTTTAATTACTTCATCGATTTAGGGGTGAACATTGGTGCACAGAAAAAGGGGACGGGGTCTACGATGCCCCGAAAGGTAGGGGGTGCATGGACGAAAATATAGCGCGTGTTATATAATTATGTATTATATACGTGTATTCCAACAATTCCACTTTGGTCTGGTAATACATTCGCCGCTAATCGAAATCACCTTTTTATGTCTTGAAAATCGACCAAATTGATCTTTATACATCACTTCATCGATCTAGGGGTGAACATTGGTGCACAGAAAATGGGGACGGGGTCTACGATGCCCCGAAAGGTGGGGGTGCATTGGCCAAAATACGGCGCCTGCTATTATGGCGTGCTATATTATGTACGTGTATATTCCAACAATTCCACTTTGGTCTGGTAATACATTCGCCGCTAATCGAAATCACCATTTTATGTCTTGAAAATCAACCAAATTGATCTTTATTAATCACTTCATCGATTTAGGGGTGAACATTGGTGCACAGAAAAGGGGGACGGGGTCTACGATGCCCCGAAAGGTAGGGGGTGCATGAACGAAAATATAGCGCGTGTTATATAATTATGTATTATATACGTGTATTCCAACAATTCCACTTTGGTCTTGTAATACATTCGCCGCTAATCGAAATCACCTTTTTATGTCTTGAAAATCGACCAAATTGATCTTTATAAATTACTTCATCGATCTAGGGGTGAACATTGGTGCACAGAAAAGGGGGACGGGGTCTACGATGCCCCGAAAGGTGGGGGTGCATTGGCGAAAATACGGCGCCTGCTATTATGGCGTGCTATATTATGTACGTGTATTCCAACAATTCCACTTTGGTCTGGTAATACATTCGCCGCTAATCGAAATCACCTTTGTATGTCTTGAAAATCAACCAAATTGATCTTTATTAATCACTTCATCGATTTAGGGGTGAACATTGGTGCACAGAAAAGGGGGACGGGGTCTACGATGCCCCGAAAGGTAGGGGGTGCATGGACGAAAATATAGCGCGTGTTATATAATTATGTATTATATACGTGTATTCCAACAATTCCACTTTGGTCTGGTAATACATTCGCCGCTAATCGAAATCACCATTTTATGTCTTGAAAATCAACCAAATTGATCTTTATTAATCACTTCATCGATTTAGGGGTGAACATTGGGGCACAGAAAAGGGGGACGGGGTCTACGATGCCCCGAAAGGTAGGGGGTGCATGGACGAAAATATAGCGCGTGTTATATAATTATGTATTATATACGTGTATTCTAACAATTTCACTTTGGTCTGGTAATACATTCGCCGCTAATCGAAATCACCATTTTATGTCTTGAAAATCAACCAAATTGATCTTTATTAATCACTTCATCGATTTAGGGGTGAACATTGGTGCACAGAAAAGGGGGACGGGGTCTACGATGCCCCGAAAGGTAGGGGGTGCATGGACGAAAATATAGCGCGTGTTATATAATTATGTATTATATACGTGTATTCTGGTCTGGTAATACATTCGCCGCTAATCGAAATCACCATTTTATGTCTTGAAAATCAACCAAATTGATCTTTATTAATCACTTCATCGATTTAGGGGTGAACATTGGTGCACAGAAAAGGGGGACGGGGTCTACGATGCCCCGAAAGGTAGGGGGTGCATGGACGAAAATATAGCGCGTGTTATATAATTATGTATTATATACGTGTATTCCAACAATTCCACTTTGGTCTGGTAATACATTCGCCGCTAATCGAAATCACCATTTTATGTCTTGAAAATCAACCAAATTGATCTTTATTAATCACTTCATCGATTAAGGGGTGAACATTGGTGCACAGAAAAGGGGGACGGGGTCTACGATGCCCCGAAAGGTAGGGGGTGCATGGACGAAAATATAGCGCGTGTTATATAATTATGTATTATATACGTGTATTCTAACAATTCCACTTTGGTCTGGTAATACATTCGCCGCTAATCGAAATCACCATTTTATGTCTTGAAAATCAACCAAATTGATCTTTATTAATCACTTCATCGATTTAGGGGTGAACATTGGTGCACAGAAAAGGGGGACGGGGTCTACGATGCCCCGAAAGGTAGGGGGTGCATGGACGAAAATATAGCGCGTGTTATATAATTATGTATTATATACGTGTATTCCAACAATTCCACTTTGGTCTGGTAATACATTCGCCGCTAATCGAAATCACCATTTTATGTCTTGAAAATCAACCAAATTGATCTTTATTGATCACTTCATCGATTTAGGGGTGAACATTGGTGCACAGAAAAGGGGGACGGGGTCTACGATGCCCCGAAAGGTAGGGGGTGCATGGACGAAAATATAGCGCGTGTTATATAATTATGTATTATATACGTGTATTCCAACAATTCCACTTTGGTCTGGTAATACATTCGCCGCTAATCGAAATCACCTTTTTATGTCTTGAAAATCGACCAAATTGATCTTTATAAATCACTTCATCGATCTAGGGGTGAACATTGGTGCACAGAAAAGGGGGACGGGGTCTACGATGCCCCGAAAGGTAGGGGGTGCATGGACGAAAATATAGCGCGTGTTATATAATTATGTATTATATACGTGTATTCCAACAATTCCACTTTGGTCTGGTAATACATTCGCCGCTAATCGAAATCACCTTTTTATGTCTTGAAAATCAACCAAATTGATCTTTATTAATCACTTCATCGATCTAGGGGTGAACATTGGTGCACAGAAAAGGGGGACGGGGTCTACGATGCCCCGAAAGGTAGGGGGTGCATGGACGAAAATATAGCGCGTGTTACATAATTATGTATTATATACGTGTATTCCAACAATTCCACTTTGGTCTGGTAATACATTCGCCGCTAATCGAAATCACCATTTTATGTCTTGAAAATCAACCAAATTGATCTTTATTAATTACTTCATCGATTTAGGGGTGAATATTGGTGCACAGAAAAGGGGGACGGGGTCTACGATGCCCCGAAAGGTAGGGGGTGCATGGACGAAAATATAGCGCGTGTTATATAATTATGTATTATATACGTGTATTCCAACAATTTCACTTTGGTCTGGTAATACATTCGCCGCTAATCGAAATCACCATTTTATTTCTTGAAAATCAACCAAATTGATCTTTATTAATCACTTCATCGATTTAGGGGTGAACATTGGTGCACAGAAAAGGGGGTCGGGGTCTACGATGCCCCGAAAGGTAGGGGGTGCATGGACGAAAATATAGCGCGTGTTATATAATTATGTATTATATACGTGTATTCCAACAATTCCACTTTGGTCTGGTAATACAATTCGCCGCTAATCGAAATCACCATTTTATATCTTGAAAATCAACCAAATTGATTTTTTTTAATTACTTCATCGATTTAGGGGTGAACATTGGTGCACAGAAAAAGGGGACGGGGTCTACGATGCCCCGAAAGGTAGGGGGTGCATGGACGAAAATATAGCGCGTGTTATATAATTATGTATTATATACGTGTATTCCAACAATTCCACTTTGGTCTGGTAATACATTCGCCGCTAATCGAAATCACCTTGTTATGTCTTGAAAATCGACCAAATTGATCTTTATACATCACTTCATCGATCTAGGGGTGAACATTGGTGCACAGAAAATGGGGACGGGGTCTACGATGCCCCGAAAGGTGGGGGTGCATTGGCTTAAATACGGCGCCTGCTATTATGGCGTGCTATATTATGTACGTGTATATTCCAACAATTCCACTTTGGTCTGGTAATACATTCGCCGCTAATCGAAATCACCATTTTATGTCTTGAAAATCAACCAAATTGATCTTTATTAATCACTTCATCGATTTAGGGGTGAACATTGGTGCACAGAAAAGGGGGACGGGGTCTACGATGCCCCGAAAGGTAGGGGGTGCATGGACGAAAATATAGCGCGTGTTATATAATTATGTATTATATACGTGTATTCCAACAATTCCACTTTGGTCTTGTAATACATTCGCCGCTAATCGAAATCACCTTTTTATGTCTTGAAAATCGACCAAATTGATCTTTATAAATTACTTCATCGATCTAGGGGTGAACATTGGTGCACAGAAAAGGGGGACGGGGTCTACGATGCCCCGAAAGGTGGGGGTGCATTGGCGAAAATACGGCGCCTGCTATTATGGCGTGCTATATTATGTACGTGTATTCCAACAATTCCACTTTGGTCTGGTAATACATTCGCCGCTAATCGAAATCACCTTTGTATGTCTTGAAAATCAACCAAATTGATCTTTTATAATCACTTCATCGATTTAGGGGTGAACATTGGTGCACAGAAAAGGGGGACGGGGTCTACGATGCCCCGAAAGGTAGGGGGTGCATGGACGAAAATATAGCGCGTGTTATATAATTATGTATTATATACGTGTATTCCAACAATTCCACTTTGGTCTGGTAATACATTCGCCGCTAATCGAAATCACCATTTTATGTCTTGAAAATCAACCAAATTGATCTTTATTAATCACTTCATCGATTTAGGGGTGAACATTGGGGCACAGAAAAGGGGGACGGGGTCTACGATGCCCCGAAAGGTAGGGGGTGCATGGACGAAAATATAGCGCGTGTTATATAATTATGTATTATATACGTGTATTCTAACAATTTCACTTTGGTCTGGTAATACATTCGCCGCTAATCGAAATCACCATTTTATGTCTTGAAAATCAACCAAATTGATCTTTATTAATCACTTCATCGATTTAGGGGTGAACATTGGTGCACAGAAAAGGGGGACGGGGTCTACGATGCCCCGAAAGGTAGGGGGTGCATGGACGAAAATATAGCGCGTGTTATATAATTATGTATTATATACGTGTATTCTGGTCTGGTAATACATTCGCCGCTAATCGAAATCACCATTTTATGTCTTGAAAATCAACCAAATTGATCTTTATTAATCACTTCATCGATTTAGGGGTGAACATTGGTGCACAGAAAAGGGGGACGGGGTCTACGATGCCCCGAAAGGTAGGGGGTGCATGGACGAAAATATAGCGCGTGTTATATAATTATGTATTATATACGTGTATTCCAACAATTCCACTTTGGTCTGGTAATACATTCGCCGCTAATCGAAATCACCATTTTATGTCTTGAAAATCAACCAAATTGATCTTTATTAATCACTTCATCGATTTAGGGGTGAACATTGGTGCACAGAAAAGGGGGACGGGGTCTACGATGCCCCGAAAGGTAGGGGGTGCATGGACGAAAATATAGCGCGTGTTATATAATTATGTATTATATACGTGTATTCTAACAATTCCACTTTGGTCTGGTAATACATTCGCCGCTAATCGAAATCACCATTTTATGTCTTGAAAATCAACCAAATTGATCTTTATTAATCACTTCATCGATTTAGGGGTGAACATTGGTGCACAGAAAAGGGGGACGGGGTCTACGATGCCCCGAAAGGTAGGGGGTGCATGGACGAAAATATAGCGCGTGTTATATAATTATGTATTATATACGTGTATTCCAACAATTCCACTTTGGTCTGGTAATACATTCGCCGCTAATCGAAATCACCATTTTATGTCTTGAAAATCAACCAAATTGATCTTTATTGATCACTTCATCGATTTAGGGGTGAACATTGGTGCACAGAAAAGGGGGACGGGGTCTACGATGCCCCGAAAGGTAGGGGGTGCATGGACGAAAATATAGCGCGTGTTATATAATTATGTATTATATACGTGTATTCCAACAATTCCACTTTGGTCTGGTAATACATTCGCCGCTAATCGAAATCACCTTTTTATGTCTTGAAAATCGACCAAATTGATCTTTATAAATCACTTCATCGATCTAGGGGTGAACATTGGTGCACAGAAAAGGGGGACGGGGTCTACGATGCCCCGAAAGGTAGGGGGTGCATGGACGAAAATATAGCGCGTGTTATATAATTATGTATTATATACGTGTATTCCAACAATTCCACTTTGGTCTGGTAATACATTCGCCGCTAATCGAAATCACCTTTTTATGTCTTGAAAATCAACCAAATTGATCTTTATTAATCACTTCATCGATTTAGGGGTGAACATTGGGGCACAGAAAAGGGGGACGGGGTCTACGATGCCCCGAAAGGTAGGGGGTGCATGGACGAAAATATAGCGCGTGTTATATAATTATGTATTATATACGTGTATTCTAACAATTTCACTTTGGTCTGGTAATACATACGCCGCTAATCGAAATCACCATTTTATGTCTTGAAAATCAACCAAATTGATCTTTATTAATCACTTCATCGATTTAGGGGTGAACATTGGTGCACAGAAAAGGGGGACGGGGTCTACGATGCCCCGAAAGGTAGGGGGTGCATGGACGAAAATATAGCGCGTGTTATATAATTATGTATTATATACGTGTATTCTGGTCTGGTAATACATTCGCCGCTAATCGAAATCACCTTTTTATGTCTTGAAAATCAACCAAATTGATCTTTATTAATCACTTCATCGATTTAGGGGTGAACATTGGTGCACAGAAAAGGGGGACGGGGTCTACGATGCCCCGAAAGGTAGGGGGTGCATGGACGAAAATATAGCGCGTGTTATATAATTATGTATTATATACGTGTATTCCAACAATTCCACTTTGGTCTGGTAATACATTCGCCGCTAATCGAAATCACCATTTTATGTCTTGAAAATCAACCAAATTGATCTTTATTGATCACTTCATCGATTTAGGGGTAAACATTGGTGCACAGAAAAGGGGGACGGGGTCTACGATGCCCCGAAAGGTAGGGGGTGCATGGACGAAAATATAGCGCGTGTTATATAATTATGTATTATATACGTGTATTCCAACAATTCCACTTTGGTCTGGTAATACATTCGCCGCTAATCGAAATCACCTTTTTATGTCTTGAAAATCGACCAAATTGATCTTTATAAATCACTTCATCGATATAGGGGTTAACATTGGTGCACAGAAAAGGGGGACGGGGTCTACGATGCCCCGAAAGGTAGGGGGTGCATGGACGAAAATATAGCGCGTGTTATATAATTATGTATTATATACGTGTATTCCAACAATTCCACTTTGGTCTGGTAATACATTCGCCGCTAATCGAAATCACCTTTTTATGTCTTGAAAATCGACCAAATTGATCTTTATAAATCACTTCATCGATCTAGGGGTGAACATTGGTGCACAGAAAAGGGGGACGGGGTCTACGATGCCCCGAAAGGTAGGGGGTGCATGGACGAAAATATAGCGCGTGTTATATAATTATGTATTATATACGTGTATTCCAACAATTCCACTTTGGTCTGGTAATACATTCGCCGCTAATCGAAATCACCTTTTTATGTCTTGAAAATCAACCAAATTGATCTTTATTAATCACTTCATCGATTTAGGGGTGAACATTGGTGCACAGAAAAGGGGGACGGGGTCTACGATGCCCCGAAAGGTAGGGGGTGCATGGACGAAAATATAGCGCGTGTTATATAATTATGTATTATATACGTGTATTCCAACAATTCCACTTTGGTCTGGTAATACATTCGCCGCTAATCGAAATCACCTTTTTATGTCTTGAAAATCGACCAAATTGATCTTTATGCATCACTTCATCGATCTAGGGGTGAACATTTGTGCACAGAAAATGGGGACGGGGTCTACGATGCCCCGAAAGGTGGGGGTGCATTGGCGAAAATACGGCGCCTGCTATTATGGCGTGCTATATTATGTACGTGTATATTCCAACAATTCCACTTTGGTCTGGTAATACATTCGCCGCTAATCGAAATCACCATTTTATGTCTTGAAAATCAACCAAATTGATCTTTATTAATCACTTCATCGATTTAGGGGTGAACATTGGTGCACAGAAAAGGGGGACGGGGTCTACGATGCCCCGAAAGGTAGGGGGTGCATGGACGAAAATATAGCGCGTGTTATATAATTATGTATTATATACGTGTATTCCAACAATTCCACTTTGGTCTGGTAATACATTCGCCGCTAATCGAAATCACCTTTTTATGTCTTGAAAATCGACCAAATTGATCTTTATAAATCACTTCATCGATCTAGGGGTGAACATTGGTGCACAGAAAAGGGGGACGGGGTCTACGATGCCCCGAAAGGTAGGGGGTGCATGGACGAAAATATAGCGCGTGTTATATAATTATGTATTATATACGTGTATTCCAACAATTCCACTTTGGTCTGGTAATACATTCGCCGCTAATCGAAATCACCTTTTTATGTCTTGAAAATCAACCAAATTGATCTTTATTAATCACTTCATCGATTTAGGGGTGAACATTGGTGCACAGAAAAGGGGGACGGGGTCTACGATGCCCCGAAAGGTAGGGGGTGCATGGACGAAAATATAGCGCGTGTTATATAATTATGTATTATATACGTGTATTCCAACAATTCCACTTTGGTCTGGTAATACATTCGCCGCTAATCGAAATCACCTTTTTATGTCTTGAAAATCGACAAAATTGATCTTTATACATCACTTCATCGATCTAGGGGTGAACATTGGTGCACAAAAAATGGGGACGGGGTCTACGATGCCCCGAAAGGTGGGGGTGCATTGGCGAAAATACGGCGCCTGCTATTATGGCGTGCTATATTATGTACGTGTATATTCAAACAATTCCACTTTGGTCTGGTAATACATTCGCCGCTAATCGAAATCACCATTTTATGTCTTGAAAATCAACCAAATTGATCTTTATTAATCACTTCATCGATTTAGGGGTGAACATTGGTGCACAGAAAAGGGGGACGGGGTCTACGATGCCCCGAAAGGTAGGGGGTGCATGGACGAAAATATAGCGCGTGTTATATAATTATGTATTATATACGTGTATTCCAACAATTCCACTTTGGTCTTGTAATACATTCGCCGCTAATCGAAATCACCTTTTTATGTCTTGAAAATCGACCAAATTGATCTTTATAAATCACTTCATCGATCTAGGGGTGAACATTGGTGCACAGAAAAGGGGGACGGGGTCTACGATGCCCCGAAAGGTGGGGGTGCATTGGCGAAAATACGGCGCCTGCTATTATGGCGTGCTATATTATGTACGTGTATTCCAACAATTCCACTTTGGTCTGGTAATACATTCGCCGCTAATCGAAATCACCATTTTATGTCTTGAAAATCAACCAAATTGATCTTTATTAATCACTTCATCGATTTAGGGGTGAACATTGGTGCACAGAAAAGGGGGACGGGGTCTACGATGCCCCGAAAGGTAGGGGGTGCATGGACGAAAATATAGCGCGTGTTATATAATTACGTATTATATACGTGTATTCCAACAATTCCACTTTGGTCTGGTAATACATTCGCCGCTCATCGAAATCACCTTTTTATGTCTTGAAAATCGATCAAATTGATCTTTATTAATCACTTCATCGATTTAGGGGTGAACATTGGTGCACAGAAAAGGGGGACGGGGTCTACGATGCCCCGAAAGGTAGGGGGTGCATGGACGAAAATATAGCGCGTGTTATATAATTATGTATTATATACGTGTATTCCAACAATTCCACTTTGGTCTGGTAATACATTCGCCGCTAATCGAAATCACCATTTTATGTCTTGAAAATCAACCAAATTGATCTTTATTAATTACTTCATCGATTTAGGGGTGAACATTGGTGCACAGAAAAGGGGGACGGGGTCTACGATGCCCCGAAAGGTGGGGGTGCATTGGCGAAAATACGGCGCCTGCTATTATGGCGTGTTATATTATGTACGTGTATATTCCAACAATTTCACTTTGGTCTGGTAATACATTCGCCGCTAATCGAAATCACCATTTTATGTCTTGAAAATCAACCAAATTGATCTTTATTAATCACTTCATCGATTTAGGGGTGAACATTGGTGTACAGAAAAGGGGGACGGGGTCTACGATGCCCCGGTAGGTAGGGGGTGCATGGACGAAAATATAGCGCGTGTTATATAATTATGTATTATATACGTGTATTCCAACAATTCCACTTTGGTCTTGTAATACATTCGCCGCTAATCGTAATCACCTTTTTATGTCTTGAAAATCGACCAAATTGATCTTTATAAATCACTTCATCGATCTAGGGGTGAACATTGGTGCACAGAAAAGGGGGACGGGGTCTACGATGCCCCGAAAGGTAGGGGGTGCATGGACGAAAATATAGCGCGTGTTATATAATTATGTATTATATACGTGTATTCCAACAATTCCACTTTGGGCTGGTAATACATTCGCCGCTAATCGAAATCACCTTTTTATGTCTTGAGAATCGACCAAATTGATCTTTATAAATCACTTCATCGATATAGGGGTGAACATTGGTGCACAGAAAAGGGGGACGGGGTCTACGATGCCCCGAAAGGTAGGGGGTGCATGGACGAAAATATAGCGCGTGTTATATAATTATGTATTATATACGTGTATTCCAACAATTCCACTTTGGTCTGGTAATACATTCGCCGCTAATCGAAATCACCTTTTTATGTCTTGAAAATCAACCAAATTGATCTTTATTAATCACTTCATCGATTTAGGGGTGAACATTGGTGCACAGAAAAGGGGGACGGGGTCTACGATGCCCCGAAAGGTAGGGGGTGCATGGACGAAAATATAGCGCGTGTTATATAATTATGTATTATATACGTGTATTCCAACAATTCCACTTTGGTCTGGTAATACATTCGCCGGTAATCGAAATCACCTTTTTATGTCTTGAAAATCAACCAAATTGATCTTTATTAATCACTTCATCGATTTAGGGGTGAACATTGGGGCACAGAAAAGGGGGACGGGGTCTACGATGCCCCGAAAGGTAGGGGGTGCATGGACGAAAATATAGCGCGTGTTATATAATTATGTATTATATACGTGTATTCCAACAATTCCACTTTGGTCTGGTAATACATTCGCCGCTAATCGAAATCACCTTTTTATGTCTTGAAAATCAACCAAATTGATCTTTATTAATCACTTCATCGATTTAGGGGTGAACATTGGTGCACAGAAAAGGGGGACGGGGTCTACGATGCCCCGAAAGGTAGGGGGTGCATGGACGAAAATATAGCGCGTGTTATATAATTATGTATTATATACGTGTATTCCAACAATTCCACTTTGGTCTGGTAATACATTCGCCGCTAATCGAAATCACCTTTTTATGTCTTGAAAATCGACAAAATTGATCTTTATACATCACTTCATCGATCTAGGGGTGAACATTGGTGCACAGAAAATGGGGACGGGGTCTACGATGCCCCGAAAGGTGGGGGTGCATTGGCGAAAATACGGCGCCTGCTATTATGGCGTGCTATATTATGTACGTGTATATTCCAACAATTCCACTTTGGTCTGGTAATACATTCGCCGCTAATCGAAATCACCATTTTATGTCTTGAAAATCAACCAAATTGATCTTTATTAATCACTTCATCGATTTAGGGGTGAACATTGGTGCACAGAAAAGGGGGACGGGGTCTACGATGCCCCGAAAGGTAGGGGGTGCATGGACGAAAATATAGCGCGTGTTATATAATTATGTATTATATACGTGTATTCCAACAATTCCACTTTGGTCTTGTAATACATTCGCCGCTAATCGAAATCACCTTTTTATGTCTTGAAAATCGACCAAATTGATCTTTATAAATCACTTCATCGATCTAGGGGTGAACATTGGTGCACAGAAAAGGGGGACGGGGTTTACGATGCCCCGAAAGGTGGGGGTGCATTGGCGAAAATACGGCGCCTGCTATTATGGCGTGCTATATTATGTACGTGTATTCCAACAATTCCACTTTGGTCTGGTAATACATTCGCCGCTAATCGAAATCACCATTTTTTGTCTTGAAAATCAACCAAATTGATCTTTATTAATCACTTCATCGATTTAGGGGTGAACATTGGTGCACAGAAAAGGGGGACGGGGTCTACGATGCCCCGAAAGGTAGGGGGTGCATGGACGAAAATATAGCGCGTGTTATATAATTACGTATTATATACGTGTATTCCAACAATTCCACTTTGGTCTGGTAATACATTCGCCGCTCATCGAAATCACCTTTTTATGTCTTGAAAATCGATCAAATTGATCTTAATTAATCACTTC